>NW_025834406.1:0-98598 GCF_002878395.1 Capsicum annuum
AGTAATGGTGAATGAATTTTGATGCTCCAAAATCAAAGGTTTGTCATTAACAAAATGGGGTAAAATTGCTATGTCTTGTTTTTATGATGATTAGTTAATAACAAGGGACCTATAACATCTCTACGCAGTTTTGTCCGGTGGTTTAATAAATTGCACAGGGGAGCTATGTACATGGGAGCTATGTACATGAGAAGACACCTAGCTCAATAAAAGTTCTATCCTAATCATTATCCTACTCTAATTTGAAAAGAATGCTTCTCAATTCAATGGTTTTTTTAATTTGATTATTTGAGAAGAAAATGGTGATAACTGAATATTACTCAAGTTCTAAGTTTATGTGTGATGAGAGGTTAATTGTTGTTTAGTCAAGTCTTGGTCTGTAATAGAATTACAAATCTTATATAAGTAATACTTTTCTTGTGACTATAGAGTGCTTAGGTAGAGTTTACCTAAGTTGATATATGTTAAAAATAATCAATACTGAGAAGAGATCTTGATAAAGTTATCAAGGAGAGTTTCTAGCAGAGTCATTACAAATTAGTGGATTTAAGAGATACGTTCCAATGGAGTATGTAATCACGAATTTTATTATAGTGGATTCATGAGTTCTTCTAAGGGCAAGCTGTGGTTTTTTCGTCCCTTAAGCAAAGAGGTTTACACATTATATCATTTTATTCTTTACTTTCCTGCAAAGTTTTATTTCCTTACTACTTTATTGCATGTCTACTACTATAAGGGACATAGTCCTTAAAAGGTTGTGCACCCACCATGATTCATCAATAGTCTCAATACCCTAAAAAAGCAACAAACCCTAACAAACTCTGTAGTCAAACTAGAAGTAGCATGCCTAGCCAAATCACGAAATCAAGCATCATACTCCCGAGTTGTCTTAGAGCCCTGGTCAAACCTAGAGAACTATTCTCTTAGATGATCCAAAAGACATCAAGGCATGTACTTCTACCAGAAAATCTAAGAGAACTAAGTCTATGTCAATGGAGGAGATCCATATGGTCTAGAATCAACATGACCTCTGAACCAGTGTCGATCTATGAAATATGATGAATCTCAACTAGGCATAATTACATAGCCTATCGTTACCAGCAAACAAGAAATCATAAACATCATAGCCCAATGAACTAAAATACTTTAATGAAGTCAGTCACAAATTAAAAGAAAGAAATGAAGAACATTGGATAGTGTCCTATAGTTTCTTGAAGATACGAAATGGATGTCATCATTCCGATTCGCAGGACTATACTAAACACTTTCTCTTCTACCAACAATACTAGTGAACTTAGGCTCTGATATCAAATTTTGATGACCCAATTTATGAGTCATGATGTCACCTATTTTATCCCACTAGTATATAAGCAAAATCGTAGCCTGAAGCTGTATGCAATGGGCTAATTTAGTTAAAAATATGACCTAAAATCTAGATATCGACAATTAAAGACTAATAATAATATTTGTAATGCACATTTTTTTGTTTAATGGAAAAGTTAATTATTTACCAAAAAAAATTACATAAAAAATCCATAACCATCACATGACCTAGTAGTGTTGGTACAAGAGCTACTATAAAATGAACATACATACTAAAATAGCCAAATATGATATATCTCAAAAAATTAAAAACTAGACATAGATAATAGAAGGAAAAAGAGGCAACTCCAACTCTAAGGGCTCACCTTATCTCTAAAATCAATTCTGCATGATCATGACATCTGTGGTGGATAGTAGTAGTTAGATCTACCCCAAAAAAACTACAAAATCAAAGTATGAGTACCAAAATCATGGGTACTTAGTAGTTATCATCGGTCAACTTAGCTAAATCATGATGTAAGTACGATAAGTATGCAAGATAAATAAGCTAAGTTAAGGTAAAAGAGAAAATCTAGAAGTAAGCTTCAACACTATAAGTAAATAACCCAAACAAACATAATATTAAAGAAAGCATAATTAATACTAAAAAATAGGCCCCCAAAAGATATTAACTGCAGAAAAGTAAATAATCCAAAGCTGGCCATATAATCCTAGATAGTGCAATAAACAAAAAGTAAATAGCCAAAGATCTATAAGTTTATCAAATATCAAGTTATAACCTTAAATGCATTCATAACATTTCATAAAATAAATAAAATCTCAGTGTTTTTCTCAAATCAAAACTCAATAGCATCTTGTCGGACTTGAATCAAAACTCAATGTCAATAAACCACCAGGTTTTGCTCAGAATTAGCACCAATTCCCAAAAACTAAATTGATATAAATATCATTTTTTCTAAACTTCTTAAAGTAAAAAATAAGCAGTTTTAAGTGTTTAACATATATTGTGGTTTACAATAGCTGAAAAAAATCTTGGCCTAATGTTAAAAAAAATGGCCCACTTTTAATATTTGAAACCATTCAAAGTAAAATTGCAACCTGGCAAGGTTAGGGAATCTAAATTCACTTTTAGATGTCACATAAGCCACAATTATCCCTAATATAGAAATTTTACCTAAATTTTGAGAAACAAAGTCAATAATGCCTGAATTACGGTTTCAAGATAGCCAAAACATTCAAAATAATCCTAGTATTGTCAATCATATGTTCAATACCTTAATCATATCCCATATTTAGGTTAATATCATAATAATACTACAAATAGCTCAATATCGATGGAAGTTAAACCTAGCTTACCAAGATGTAGAATTAAAACCCAAAGAATCTGCTAAACCGATAATTTACCTTTTTGAGAAGCTTACGTAAGGTGACATGGTATAAAATACACAATATAATTATAAAAATGAGAACAACGATACCTGTATTACACTTTGTATTTTAGGTCCAAAATAATGTGAAAACACCATATGTAGACCATATTTGGAAATTCACTTTCAAATCTAACAACACATCCTTCTATCCTCAAGGAACATTTACCATTAAAATAGGTGAATTGCAAGCTCAAATAGTTATATAATAAAACCACCAAATTTTGGGGATTTTGGAATAAGATGAAGGATTTAATCATGAAACTGACAAAAGTTTACCAAGAATTTAGAGAAGAAACACGTAGTTTAAGTACACAAATGCTCCAAAATCACCCACATATGATTCTCCAAGTTTTCTAAGATTTTAGGGTTCTACACTATTGGAAATGGGTGAAAATGGGAGAAATCAAGCTAAGTAGGGTATCTATATGGTACCAGGTGCCCGTGTGTCACTTAAGAAGACACTAGGTGAATTAAGTAGACACCACTTAAAATACCCAGTCTCGCATTAACGACATTGGCTATCTTAAGACATACTGTTTAAGTGGTGCCCTTGCGGCTAAGCAGCCACCGATTAAGCAGTAGCATTGTCGTTTAAGTAAACCCCTGCTGGGATAGCTTGCCAACTTAATTAGTAGGTTGTGCGCTTTAGTGGTCCTCCGCTTAAGAATACCAAAAGGGCACTTAAGAGGTGCACCAACTTAAAACATAAAATGAGAACACGCTCCTCCACCAAGGTCAAGAGTTTATCAAATTAAACTGAGTCCCACCAAAGCACATGAGACATATAGAAATGTACCACCATAACATAAAATCATAGAAAATTGGATGAACAGTAGACGAATCTTGGGGCAAAGCTAACTAGTATGTCACCTTACTAACTGTTAAAGGGTTTGAAGAGGTGTAATATATCTAGGGATTACTATGCCTTAACTCTCGAATATAATCACACCCTTTATAGGATATATTTAGAGAAATAATTCGACTCCAACTCAAAATCTCAAGACATGAGGTCTAGGATCTACATAAGCCTTTTTCTACTCTAACCTACCGTCAACCTATCTATTATCACCCTGAATCTATCTAACGTCTCCATAAAAAATCTAGTACCACGGTGTCTAACCATTAAAGTCTCAAATAACCCAACTCGAGTACGACATCACCTAGTATATGAAGCCTTAAAATATGTCATCTTTATACTTGAATGGTAATTATTATTATATGAAAACTCTTCCATGGTTATGTTTTATACCCACTAACCTCTAAATTTTACAATACATGCTTAGTGAATATCTTTGAAAACGCAAATAGTAAGCTTCGACTATACCTCAGTTTAAGGGTAGAAGGCTGTAATAAGATCTGCCTAACTGCCCAAATCCTCTTAAAAAGCACTCCAATAAATAGAAGTGAAAACTGAGATACAACCAGAAAAGATAGATATTGGGATGCTATGCAAACAAACTATCTCTTGAACATATATTGGCCTAACCTTACGGTACTAAAAGTTAGTTAATTAGGAATAAAAAGTTTTGATTTGGTCATCTAATCTAAAATGACCCAAATACCTTTGTAACCACGAGAATTATTAGGCAAACCACTAACAAAGTTAATAGTGATATGTGATGAGTGGTAAATTTACCACTCCTTAACATTAAAATTAATAAGATGAATTTGCCTTTTAAATACACTACTTCTTATGGTTTGTAGGTTTTATAAGTAATCAAAGTATAAGGGTAACGATCAAAGCATGAGGGTAACGATCTTGATAATTCAAAACTAGGTCCAAGAATAAACAATGCAACAGGCTCGTTGCTGGCTTAGGTGTTGCGATCACCATTAGCTAATTCCTATTACAATGGCACAAAAGTCTTCCATAGGCAGATTGGTTAATTCACACAACTGATTTCAATTCTCAAAATTGCAAAACCCTTACATGTTGGAGGGATCTTTAAACTAGAATTAAAGTTTTATATGGTATGAAACCCTTCGAAATTGATAAAGAACAATTATTGTTAACATTGTAAGAGATTTTTAATTTAAATTGGGTATTTGATTTGATATATTCTTGCTTTGCATCCATGGAGGCATTGAATACCAACTTGGTTATATTTTTTTGTCAATTCTCACGAGTATTTAAATAGTATTCATGGGGTTATGTTTAACTAGGGTGTTAATGTGTATGATTAATGATTGTTATTCTAATTCTTATTTAATGATATAAGGTTTTAGTAATATTTGAATATTGAATTGGATATTATTGGTGAAAGCCCCAATTTTCCTAGATCTTACATCCTCCTTGAAAATGGGATGTGGGTGATGAAAGTTGATGAAAAATAAATTTTATTGTAGCTTATTCTTTAACATTGAACTAGAAATAATAATGGTTTGTGGGATTGCTATATCTTGGGAATTATCCTAGAAATAGGGATGATGAATTGAGATTTTGGGCTGATTGTTTTGACACACCCATGAGGTATTTGAAAATATCCATGGGAAAAATTTATGTGTTTTATTTAAAGACTAACATGATAAACTCTAATCTATACTACGCATATATTCATTAACTAGAATTGGAATTGCACTCTAATGCACCCATTCCCTAGGATAGCACAGCCCCAAAACATTTATCTCATTAAATCATAATAAAAAATTGTCACCCTCTTTTAGTTGCTCAAATAACTTTGTTCAAACACAATTCAAATCATACCCCCAATTTAATTTTTGTTGAGATTTAAGTTTACATTGCAGGTCAATACTTAATAACTTTCAACATACATAGGATTCAAACACTAGTCACGCTTCTCATGGATTTGTCCCCAACTCAAATAGGGTTGTTATATTGACAATGACTGCCTTGCCAAAAAATAATGGCATAAGTTGAGCATTATCAATAATTGCATCATTGACAGGGAATGGACCTTAGTTTTCTCTTGTGTGTTGTTGATAGTGACTTTGGGTTCACTCATAGTGTTTGTTATTTATGTTGTTTGTTGGTTTTGTTTCTTGTATAAGTGAGTTTATAGTGTCTAAGACACGATGAGTAATCATGGAAGAAATGTCAGGACTTTTGATGGTCCCCTTGATGATGAGGACTACCTCCATGATATAGGGCATGCTAGTGTCATCCGCACCCCGCCAAATAAAGGGAATGGGGTAAACCACATCACGAGTATGATGTTATACAGTCTAAAAATAAAGGGTATCTTTGGGGGTCAATCTCATGAAGGCCAAAACCTTCATTTGAAAGATTTATTGGAGGCCTGTGCCACCTTTGATATTGCTCAAATTTCATAAGATTCCATATAATTATCCCTCTTCCTATACTCTCTAATGAGTGAGGTGGTGTTTTTGTTGTGGGCCATCTCACCGGGTACATTACATCATGGTTTGATCTTATCATTGTTTTCTTAGATAAATATTTTCCACCATCAAAGATTTTAGAATTGCATAATGAAATCATGAATTTCTGTCAACTCAATACACAACCTTTATAAGAAGTTTGGGAGAGATTCAATGAAAATCTTGTGCAATGTCATAATCATGAAGTACTAGATAAGATGCTCTTATAAATATTCAATTGGGTGTTGGACCAACTAAAAAAGACTGTGGTGGATAACTTGGCTGGTAGATCACTTGTGAGCTTACATATAGTGTGGTATGAACTTTTCTTGAGCAAATCACAAAGAAAAATAGGGGATGGAACACTTGGGATACTGATTTAGCCACATGGCCTGCATCTTGGATATCATTCCTCTAAATATTTTCTTGTTTTTGGTCATGAATATTCGACACTATAGAAACAAATGTGGTCCTACACACATGTTCTTGTAATTGATCATAGAGTTGTGCAGGAGAGCTGGGGTTGATAAGTAACCAAAGGATAGTTGGATCACTCCAAAGACTCATTGTTATCCATGGAAGATCTAAGGAAAGGGAGCTCTTCAAAAGAGCAAGAGTAGGAAGGTTGACTGAGAGGTTAGTGGGGAATGATATCGATTTATGTAGGCCATCAACAAAAGGGCCATTTGATTAGATCACTATTGAGATGAGAACAATCAGGTATCTTGTGTCAAAGATACCACAGAGTTATGAGAGATCCTTAGACCACCCATCAAACCTATGTTGCTCAGTCCGATGATATGCCAGAACTTAACAGCAAATTTAATTCTTAAAACAAGCAATTTATACTTGAACTTAGGCTATCTAGTTAGATAAGATGTGATTCTGTATATTGTTGTAGTTGAAATAGGATGAAATTAGTGTTGGAATGAAGAGATTGAAGAAAGGTATGAAAAATCTGATGAACGAGTCAGTCTATGAGTTGTCAAGACAATATACGACTCATAGTCAAACTAATAAGGATAGCAGTGGCTAAGGCTAAACTAGAGAAGCTATGTATCAAATGATAACGACTCATAAGGAATGAATATGAGTCATAGCATAAAGACATAAATAGAGAAGTACGCAAGGATGATGTCCAGAAGTGAAGTCATAGAAGACTATGAATCATAAGGTCTGTCTATGACTTGTAGTGAGCAATCATAAATATACTAGTGTTAAATGTGCTGAAGTTTAAGTCTTAAGTTTTAAATAGTGAAGGACAAGAGTCATAAGGAGTTATTGTGACTCATAGTGATGAATTATAATGGTAATTGAAGATTGGGGCCTAGAAGATAATATTGTACTGAAACGCCAATGACTAGCAAATCTAAGACTCATAAATAGACCTTATGAGTTTTAAGGATTGCAGGCTTACTTTTTGTATTCCGTTTTTTTAGGATTTCATTATTATTTTGAGATAATATAAATACCTTAGGTTTAGTACTATATTAGGTTATGCACTTTTGATGAACTTTTACATTACTCTTGATACTCTTTGGTTTGATAATCAATTAGAGATTTTGGATTTTACAATTTCATCATTATGCAATGAATTACAAGTCTTCTTTATTGATCATCTTGGGTTGTGGCATAAGCATGAGTGGCTAATTTACTTGACTAGGGTTTTGGGAACCCTAGTGGATTATCTACTTAGGGGAAGTGGGAGATTTATCTATTCTACTACAAGTGTTGGTACTCTAATCTTCTTTATACTAATTAAACCCAAGCTACTGCAAAAGCTTTGAAATTGCCCATATTCAGAAACATCCTGACAAGGTAGTTTAGGATTGGAAAAAGTAGGTTACAACAGTGATTTGAGGCTATAAACCATTATCTAATAAATGTGTGAATCTAAATGTGAGAATAGTATAGGGGTTATAGATAAGGGACACCAAGGCTACAGCCTGAGTCTTAAAAAGTAAAGAGTGAAATTTATCTACGCATTCATAAAATGGTTGATAGTACAGATCTTATCAACTTTACATGAAAAAAGTAGGATAGGTGGGTTCAACATTATAATATTACGTAGTTGTGAAGCCAGGGGAATACGGTCCTACTATTTGTCTTCTGTTGCTTACAAACTCAAGCATTAGAGTTTAGCTATTAATTACTATTGAATTTCAATTACCCTATTTACTTTTCCATACTTCTCATTGAATTTGTTAGGTTTGACATACTGTTCAATGAGATTCCCTATGGGTTTGACTCTAACTTGAGTTGGGTTTATATATTTGGCATCAACCGCAGGTTAGTTTCGGATGACTATTTATTTTGTTGTCATTACTGGGGAATTTAAGTTTTAATTGTGTATTTAACTTTGTGTACCTCATGAGTTTTTATTTTATGTTCATAGTTGGGTATATGTTGGTATAGTATGCCTATCATGAGGAGTAAAAACAATCCCTTACTCCCTTTTGATCCTAAACCAGAGAGAATTTCACAAAGACCACAATGGCTGTCAAACAATATTTTTGATAGTGTTCTTATTGGAGTCCGACATCTGCAGAATCTACCTTCTTCTCTTCCTGCTAATCAAAAAAATATTGCAGATAGACTGACAAAGCAATTTTTAGCAGAGGCAGCTAAATGAGAAAGAGTTGTTGAGTAATCATGTTATATTAGTATGCAAAACTAGCTAGGCAAAGACTAATAGCCGATTAGTGTGAGTAGTGGACGGTGGTAATGAAGGAGCTTGGGGTGGCACAACATAAATTATACCTACATATCAGTTTCTACCACCACATAATGAGCAATAAGGCATGGTTTACATAGAGTATGCTAAGACTGGAGCCATTGTTCCACCCTCTTTACCCCCGTATATGATGGTTGATAATACTAGTGCAAAGCTCTAGCTGCTGAATATAAAGGGTATATTCTGGGGAGGCAGCAACCGATATTTCATACATGAATCTAGAAAATTTTACAAGTATATGCACTTCATTAACCATCCCTAGCATAGATCAGCAAGCATTGAGGTTACTGTTGTTCCCTTTTTAACTAACTGGTGAAACATCATTGTGGTTGGGGGAAATCCCTAAAGATTAAATCACGACTTGGAATGGGCTGCACAAATATTTTTTGAACCGATTTTCACCTCCTTCCAAGATGCTACAGTTAAAATATGAGATCTATAATTTCTGGCAGTTGCTTTTAGAGTGTATGTGTTTAGCATGGTTTTGATTCAAAAAGAAGTTAAGCCTCGTACCCTATCATAGGATTCTAGGATAAAATTTGTTTGAGATATTGAATAGAGCCTTAAATGTTATTTCCAGTGAGATGGCAGACACAATATCTGGAGGTGCACTTATGTGTCTATGTTAGGAGATGTTAGAAGATATATTAGATGAGATTTTTGTTACTAATAGATGATGACAAACTCGGAAAGCTGATAGAGGGGCTGATACATATTCCATTGGAGCTATTAATGATTACAAAGCTAGTGATAACACAATGACATAAGAAGATGAACAACTCCAAACATATATTAGAATGCTTTTAAAATAATTTACTGCAATCCCCACTAAAAAATGTAATGCAGTCAGGGCACATGGATCTACTTTAAGAGCTTATGAGTCTTATACATATGAGGAAGCAAATTATTTAGATCACAAAGTTGCGGCTTTATGAGCCAAAGGTCAAGGGAACTAAGGTCAGAACTCTTATAGTGATATGTACCAAGACAAGAAGAGAATGAGATAGTGATTTGAGGCACCATGATGAATAGAAAGAGAAGAGTTAAAGATATATTCTATCCGATAGTCGTGATATCGAGCCCGAATGGAAGCAATGTTATTGAAATTAGTAAAAGGACAAGGAAGTCAAGATATTTTTCTTAAGGATGTTCAGGCATATTTATAGGGGGATTAATTAGAAAGTTGAGTCATACGCTACCTTTATGAAATAATTAGAGCAGCAGTTAGGCCAAATGTCCGCTATGTTATATAAAAGTAACCTAGCACTCTCCTTAGTATACAATGTAGAACCCAAAGAATAATAGTCATTTCCATGCCATTACTATGTGGAGTTGGAAAAAAACCATATATCCACTTGTGCCAACTATGGATGAGTCAAAGAATGATGTTCGTCCAGTTGCTGCTGAGGAAATGCTTGATACAATAGCAGAGAAATTGTTTGATGTTCAGGATAGTAATGTGGATGAAAAACGTAAGTGTAAGGTTGAGGAGCTTATCCTGAAAACTATTCAAATACATTGCCCACCTTTTCCTCAGAGGTTAAAAAAAAAGCAAGAAGAAGGCAAATATCAGAAGTTCAGTCTATGCTGAAGGATCTATTTGTAAACATCCCATTAGTAGAGGCATTGGAGATAATTCTAGGCTATGCTAAATTCAAGAAAGATCTGCTCACTATAAATTGTACATTGAGCTATGAGCCTTCTAATAATATTCTCACTGTAGTTCTATTACATCTAGATTGTTAAGATAGAAGAAAGAGGACCCTGGAGCCTTCACCATTCCATGCACTATTGGTTCTTTCAACTTTGCTTAAGCTTTATGCGATGTAGGAGAAATCATTATCTTATACCACTTGTCGTGTGCAGACATTCCAGGTTAGGAAAACCTAAACAAACATCGATGAGACTATTAATAGTTTACCGAACCATAAAAAATCCTACTGGAATCCTATGTTATGTCTTGGTAAAGGTGACATCTTTAATCTTCCCAGCCAATTTTATGATAGTTGATTATGAATTGAACTTCGAGGTTCCCATCATCTTAGGTAGGGAATTAGTTTAAATGTAATAGGGAAAGATAAGTTTAGATGCAACGATGAACCTGCAATCTTAAATGTATGCCTATCGATGTAACAACCAAATAAGTAAAAAGTTTTGTCTGTAATAACACCATGGAGTCAAATTTGATGCAATGATTGTTCTAATTAAAGAGAGGTTGGGTGTTGAAGCATTAGTAACAATGATTATGAATTTCAACATTTATGGAATTAAGTAGTAAGACCAGATCATTGTTGCTCTATATTTGAGAGGTTTTTATACTTACGCTCCAAAGAAGCTTGATTTGGTTATGAAGAATAGAACCACTCCATAGCTAGTCCATCGATTGAACAACCACCAGTATTAGAGTTGAAGTCCCTTTAACTCTATTTGTGCAATCCTTTCTTAGGGGACAACAATATATTTTCATTACATCATTACTTCTAATTCTGCACAAACTGCAACACCATATCCATCTATGTCCATATCAGTTTTGACAGGTTATGTGGTTACTATTTATGCTATATGGAATGATGTTATAAGAAGTTTGGGAACCTTGGATAAAAAGATGTGGCTGATGGAAATGGGAGTAAAACCCTAGGTTGATACTAGACTTGATGATAAAAGAAAATAGGTACAGAGGCAGTTGGATTCTTTTGAACTGAGGCTCACACACCACCTTAGAGGTGTTTATGCTCCTAATTTAGCAAGAATTAAGGCTAAAATAGCTGAGTTGCAGAAGTTGGTGAATGAGCAACATGAGAGGATACTTTTCTCCATGCCAGTTATTATGGAGATCCACTCAAAAAAAGTGCTAAAAAACACTTGGAGTGTTGAAATTAAAGAAAAGGGAAGAAAGAAAAAAAGAACAAGAAAAGGAAGAAATAGTGTAAAGAAGAGGAAAACTTTAAGAAATTAGTGAAAGATAGCAAACAGAGTAAGAAGAACTGGAAAATGAGGGTCCAAGAGATGGCTGTGGTGACCAGTAGCTCAAAACCCCCTGATGGTACTGAGATAGGCATTGATGCAGTATAACCACCTGATCCACCATAGAGTGCATCAGCCATAACTAGTGCCACTGCTATAGCGACTGTCCTGACAACTGATGGGACTATGGTTGAGAGAGTGAAGCATGATCTAAGGGTCCCCATAATGATCTGGAATGATCTAGTTCCTAGGGAACCCTTGTATGCCTATGATTCCTATTTTAAATTTTACATACACTTGGGATGGTGAACAATTTTTATTTCGTGGTAGTGGGTATAACACATATACCTCAGGTTATGGTTTCCATGTTTAAAAACCCGTAGCCCATAGACTTGAATGAACCAGAATGTATGCTTGTGTCTTTTATGACACTTAAGTTAGAAGAATGATGTTTATAGGTAGTCAATAAATTATGTACAACATATGCTAATAATGTTGTTTTAAAAAGTTTTCCCCCTTGAAAAATTTTGTGAAAAACTTTATGATCTATTTGAGTATGCAATTGATAAAAATAACTTAATGGGATTAGAAAGTGGAAAAAAAAAACATGGCTTATAGGTGCATGAACCGTGAAGGTAGTGATTGGGGATGTGGCCCTGCATAAAGTTAGTGTAAGGCGTTACTTAGTTCCCAGTGTGTATGGACACTAGAACTTGCCCTATTACTTTTCCCTAGAATACAGGATAATTAGGGTAGGAGTTGATCATAAGCCATTTTTCTTATTAGTCCTCCCGATCCTAAAATTCAAAACAAAATGAGATAGGAATCCATTGATCCCGATTTTGAGACTTACTGACCGACTCATATTATTTACACCGATTTCACCTTCCCACTTACCGATAATGAACTTATTTTTTTCCCTGGTCCTCCATAGACATTGTGCATCTAACATGAGGCAAATCGCTTAACTTGAGGGTGGCTATCATAGAGGTGCATAGTGAAAATTGATTGTAAATAATGAGATAGAGGTAAAAAAATAAATATAGGAGGGTATGGTAAAAATAAAATGTAAAAAGTTGAAGAAAAAGAGAATAAGAAAAGAAAAATGCATCCAACTAAAAATAAGGCATGAAAAAAACAAAAGGGGGGAGATAAGGGGGGATCGAATAAAAATATTGTAGAAAAAGTGGAACCCGAGGCAAACATATTACCAATTATGTTAAGTCACTTGATAGTTCCCTAATATTCAATATCAAACCTCAACCTATGTTACAAGCATAGAAAATTCCTTTAGTGATCCTGACCTAACAATCTTAAAAATTAGGTAAAGAGAATAAGGGAAAGCTTATGACATTTTGTATACACTGATTGAAAGTTCTTTAAGAGTGGGAGTGTCTTTAGACCTTCCCTAAAAAAATAGACTGAACAAAAATGAGTGAAGGGACTTCTTTAATTGAGAGGGTTCTTGGGTTGTAATGATAGGTTATGTAGCTATTCCGGAAATATACGTTTCATAGGCCTAGTTGTTTGTCATTAATGTAATACAATCAATAGATTCTTATAGGTCACACTTTGGTCCTAGATCATTATGTACAATTGAATTTGAAACATGTGAAGTAGGAGGGGGGTTAAAGTTTTCTTAAGCTAGTTGATAAATCAACTACAAAATGTGTCACAACACTCTTCTAACTTAAGCATCATCCTTTTATAGGTTTTATCTGTATTTCTAGAGGACACACAAACTTTCACAATTGATGGTATTGATGTGACAGAACATAGCAGCATATTCAATGTTTAAAATAAGGAATTTATACTTAACCTTAGGCTATCTATTTGGATATGGTGTTGTTTTGTGTGTTGTGGTAGGTGAAATAGGCTGGCATTGGTGTTGGACTGAGAAGTTTGAAGAAAAGTCAAAAAACCTTATGAACTAGTAAAGTTAAAAGTCTCAAGACGCTATAAAACTTGTAGCCAAATATGTAAGGATGGCAGTGGCTAAGGCTAGGCTAGAAAAACTAAGTATCATATGATAACTACTCATAAGGAGTACATATAAGTGCAACATAAAGTAGTAGAGACAGTAATGAGATAGACTGAAGTTCAGAAGTGAAATCAAAGAATACTATGAGTCGTAAGTTCTTACTACGACTTATAATGTTCAATTATAAAAATAGCAGTGTTCAATGTTCTAAATTTTAAGGCACAAGTGGTAAGGCCACAAGTCGTATGGGCACAGTACGACTAGTGGTGATGAATCACAATGACAGAAGATGCTTGGAGCTTAGATGATAAAATTACACTGGAATGCCAATGACTAGCAAACCTACACCATACGAGTCATAAGGTTTGCTAACCCACTTTTCCTGTTCAATTTTTATAAGGATTTCTTCATTTTTTTGAGATACTAGTAATACCATAAGGTTATTCTTTTATTAGGTAACACACTTTACATTACACTTGATAATCTTTAGTTTCGTAATAAATTAAATATTTAGGAATTTACAATTTCATCATTGAGTAATTAATTACATGTCTTCTTCATTGATCATATTGGGTTGTTGAATAAGCATGGGCAACTAATTTCCATGAGTAGGGTTGTGGGAACCTTGGTCGATTAGCAACTTAGGAGAAGTGAGAGATTTATCTATTAAACTACAATTGTGTGTATTACAATATTCTTCATCCTAATTGGACCCAAGCTGCTGTAGAAACTTTAGAATTACTAGTGTTCAAGAACATCCTCACAAAAGAGATTAAGGTTAGGAATAAAAGGTTTTAATGATGATTTGAGGTTATCAACCCTTGTCAAATCAAATTGAGACTCCAAAGGTGAGAGTTGTACTAAGGTTATAGAAAAGGTACTACAAGGATACACCTTGAGACTTATAAGGTTAAGGGTGAAATATATCTACGCATTCACAAGATGGTTGATAGTTCATAGCTTGTAAAAATTTGCATGCATAGAATAAGGATAGGTGCATTGAACACGAGAATGTTACATTGGTTTTAATCTAGGAGGAACAAAATCCAAGTGTTTGTCTTCTACTTTTTATAAACTAAAGCATTTCAATTCAACTATTTACTACAATTGACTTTCAATCCCCCATTTACCTATCCACAATTCTCATGGATTTTGTCAAGTTTGAGATACTGTTTAATGTAATTCTAGGTGGGTTGGACCCCAGCGTAAGTTAGGTTACTAAATTTTACACCGGCCATAACTATTTCATAGAGGGTTAGTTTTAGGCAACATCATCCGACTATGAGATAAATCTTAAGAACTAAAAAAAGGAGAGAGTCACTATTTCTAGAGTTGACTGGGCCTACCCCTCATTTTGCATAATTGCATAAGTCTATACAAGAGTCATACGATAATATGTTAAAGAGGGAGAAAACGAGAGATAAATTCATTACAAATATGTGGAAGGGGTGAAGGGCACATGGAAGGTCCTAATAATAAATAAGAGACTTCCTTCCCCAAGGGCTGAGAGTGTTGATTAGGTCCCAGTAGAATATCTAAATCAGAGGATAACGTGGATTATTCCAAGCATAAGAGAGATGGCAGTGCTTGATACAGTTATAGGAAGCAACCTTTACTCTTTTCTTATGAAATAAGGTCACAACAATCTTTTAGTTGGGGGTTCAAGTCTCCATTGTAGTTGTAGTTTTTTGATTGGTCTGTAGTATTTGGATATTTGCTTGCATATTCTTATTTTGTTTCTGAATGGTTTGGATCAGCATATTTTTATTTTGGGTTGCAACATTCGGGCACCTTAATTGTGTCTATATTTCAGTGATTAGTTGCTTGTTTTTATTTTTAGATTTTTATTTTATTCATATTTTTTTCTTATAATGTCAGACTAGCCATTCCCTATGATAGATTGAGTGACGATATTCTAAAGGTTAAATCATCATGTTTAGGTTTGGAGCCATAGATGCAAGGTAAGCCTAAGTACCCGTAGCATTAGAGTTTTGGGATCGACCTTATAGCTAAGGTAAAGCCTGAGTATCTATTTTTTTCTCTCATAAAAGCCGATATATGAGATGGTGGCTAGGTTTGATACCATCAACATCACATTTTGCATGGTGTGAATTCGAACTAAACACCTCCTCCATCATTTGCTATTTGAAAACCAAGGGCATGGACGTACACAATTTTTTAATAATGCTTTACCTCTTTTTGTGACCCCAAAATACATAGTTTTTAGTATATGGTTAATATCTCCTTTTGTGACTAGTAGGAAATGCAATTGAGCCTTCTTAAAAAGTTTGTATGACATGTACGGTAGTAGTTTAACTCTCATATTTACTTGTATAATCTAGAACTTGCCCTGTTAGTATCTCAAAGTAAATTGTGATTATGCTTTGTTGGTAAATGAGCTTAGACGTTCTTTGTAAGCATAGGAACCCACTTTACTCTAAAGTGCCTACCCATGCATAGAATAGAATCCCTAGTCAACCATTTTGAGCCTTTGAACCTTTCTTTTTTAACCACATTACAATCCTTCAACCATTTAAATTTTACCCCTCTTTTGAACCCTATCCTTATAGAATATAAAAATGCACCTTGAGGCCAAAAGCTGAAGTTGGGGGTGGTAAGTCTTAGAATTCATGTTTTGTGTAGTCTTAAACCCTTCTAAATTGGGAAAGAACAACTATTGTTGACATTCCAAGAGATTTTTAGTTACAATTTGGAATTTTATTTGATATTATTCTTGCTTCGCATCAATGGAGGCATTGAATTCCAACTTGGGTATATTTCTTTTCTCAATTTTCATTAGTAGCTAAATAGTATTCTTGGGTTATATTTTACTAGGGTGCTAATGTGTATGGGTAATTATTGTTAATTTCATTTCTTAGTTAATGATGTTGATTTTCACTAATACTTGAGTGTTGGAATAGAGTTGTGGGTGAAAGCCCCAATTTTCCTAGATCCCACATCATCCTTGATAGAGGGATGTGGATGATGACTATAAGTGAACAATAAAGTATATTATAGTTTACTCTTTAACATTGTCTTAGAAATAAGGATGGTTTGTGGGTTTGTTATACCTTTGGAATCTCTTAGAAATAGGTATGCCAAGTTGAAGTTTTGGGTTGATTGTTTTGACACACCCATGACGTGTTTGAAAGAAAACATGGATTAAATTTTAATGTTTTGTTAAAAGACTAACACCATAACCTCTAACCTAGCCTACCCATATATTCATTCACAAGAATTGGAATTGCACTCTAATTCACCCTTACCCTAATTGACCCTAGGAAAGCATAGCCCTAAGAGTCTTCTCTCATTGAATCAAAATAAAAAATTGTTGTTCACGTTTAGTTGTACAAGATAACATGTTCAAATACATTACTCATACCTCTCCCCCCCCCCCCCGAATTTATTTTATCTCCTGCTTTAAGTTTACATTGTGGGTTAATACTTAGTATCTATAAACATACATAGGATTAGAAAACAAGTCACACTCCTCGTGGATTCGACCCCAACTGATGTTGGGTTATTATATTGACAACGATCGCCTCACACAAATATATTGGTTTAAGTTTAGCATTATCAATATGCTCCCATTTCCACTCGAGAATAGGCAACCTTTGAATCAAGCCACCCGACCTTTGATGCTCGGTCTTTACCTACTGACAACATAGACAACGAGCTATAAAATTCACCATATCTCACTTCCTATTAACCCACTAATTATGTTGACCCAATCTCTATAATTCTTAGTAGTACTCGAGTTAATAGAAAATCTAGAGTTGCAAGCCTCATGCAAAATCAAGTCAATCTAGTCGCCGATCCTTGAAACACATATGTGTCCATCGAATCTCAAAATACCCTCATAATCTATTGTATCCCTCTTAGACTTACCACCCAACACCTGATCACAGATGATGAAAAGTCTTACATCCTCAAATTAATGACACTGAATCTACTCAAATAAAGTAGGCCTCTCCTCAACTATAGCAAGAATTCTCCTGGGTCTAAAATATGTAGTCACACCATCAAGTTGGTGAAGTCTTGGACTTCCTAGGAAAACAACCTCTAAGAAATTTATGTTGAAGCCAAGATACCCTTACTCAACACCTTTTATCTCATGGCATCCACTAAGACATGCTCCTTACTAGGATGATACAAAATAGAGATGATGTAATCCTTATGAACCTCCATTAAACTATGCTACCCAGAATTAAGCTCTATCTATGTCATAAGATGTTAAAGACCGTGATGACCTGTTAAGATCTCACCGTGCAAGCCATGAAGTTAATACCTCTAAATATTAAGTGCAAAAACTACAACCAACAACTCCAAATCACGAGTGACATAGTTTGCCTCATGCAGCTTTAGTTTCCTCGACACATAAGCAATAACTCAACCCTGGTGCATCGACACACAACCCAAACCATTATCAAATACATCACAATATATGATGTATCCCTCTCCATTAGTATAAGAGCAAATATAGGAGTTGAAGTGAGAAATTCCTGAAAGTTCCAAAGCTTAACTCACACTTCTCAAACTATCATAATGGAATCTCCTTTCGAGTCAATCTGGTCATTGACACTACAATAATTACAAAACTCTTAATGAATCTTTTATTGTAATAGGCCAAACCAATTAAGCTATGAACCTCAGATAGAGTTGTAGGCCGAGCGTAATCACAAATGGCCTTGTATTTGCTAGGACTACAATAATCCCATACTTAGATACCACATGCCCATGAAATTTTACCGACTCAAGCTAAAAAGCACATGTAGGGAATTTGGGAAAAATGCATCAACTCTCAATATTTCAAGCACAATCCTCAAATATTGCATGTGCTCCTCCCTACTCCTTGAATGCAGAAGGATATCGTCGATAAACACAATTTAAAAAGTGTCCATATAAGGCCTACACAGGTTATTCATCAAATAGACAAACACTACTGCAGCATTAGTCAAACCAAAAAACATGACCAAAAACTCATAATGACCTAAATATGGTAAAAAAAATCACCAATTCACGGCATAGGATATCAATTTTCCACTGTCACCTAATTAAGCTACCTATAATCAATATACATATACAAGGAACCATCTTTATTCTTTACAAACAAGATAGAAGCTACCTAAGAGGACACACTCCGTCTAATAAAATAGTTACCAAGAAAATCCTAACATTGAGAATTAAGATACTCAAGCTCAGTAGAAATCATACAATAAGGTGCTATAGAAATAGGTTAGGTGCCTGGAACAAGATCAATAACGAACTCCATATTATGATCAAGAGGGAGACTAGGTAGATTGGTAAAGAAACATTAAGAAACTCATGAATTGTACAAAAATAGTCAAATAATGGATTCTCTATGATAAAATTATGATTATAACAAGGATAAGACTCATAACCCCTAAAAATAAGTCTCCTAGTATAAAAATAAGAAATAATCCTCGTCGACTTATGACTAATATCTCCTTTCCATGCAATCTGGGGTTTGCTAGGCATGGCTAAGGTAATGGGTCTGGCAAAATAATGTAGGATAATATAATAGTGGGATAACCATTCCATGCCAACAATCACATCAAAATCCACCACGTATAACTCAATAAGATCAACCTGAGTATCGAACTCTCAAACCATCATAATGCATTATCTGTAAACCTGATCCACTACTAAACAATCACCCAGAGGAGTGGATACACATAACAACAACGATAAAGAATATCCTATGATAACTCTAACTATTATGAAAAATAAAAAGACACATCGAAATAAGTAGATCCTAAATCAAATAAAGTAACACCCAACTAATGGCACACTAAAAGGGTACCTGTGATAAAAAAATCACAAGACTTATCCTTGGGTCTATCAAGTACAACATAAAATTGACCATCCCTACCACCTGGTTGGGCTCCTGATTAATCTCTTATCCTACCTACCTAAGGACTTCCACGATCACCCTGGGGACCACATGATTAGAAACCTCATTAAAAACATACATATAGCAACCAAACTCTATATAAAGATGAAGAGAAGGAGTCTTCATTATTTAATAAAACATCAAACCATATCATATTTGGTAGTTATAATTGATGTACTATGTCTAGCCAACATATAAAATTGAGCCTCACACTTTGCAAAAGTCATGGATCCCTACCCCATTTTCAAGACTCAATCTCCCAGATAATCCCTAAGACTATAAGGTGTATACTTGAAATACCCTAGATTCTAGTCCTTTCATAATTTTATGAGTTTGAGCTTTCTGTTCATTATATGACTCACCATTCTAGTAGTATGGTGTGGGTGCGGGTGTTTCTACCCTAGTAATATTTAGTCACTGTGATATTGGTCATGTTCTGCTCTATTTATGAGAAGGCTCCATATGAGTCATATATACATGATAGAAGAGGTAAGGTCTAATTATTTGTCATCCTTTGTCTATCCTAGATATTTCTAGTTAGGGTACTACTTGAAGGGTACTAATCATGTAGTAAGGGTACGAGTTTAGCTAAGCAGTCGTACGCTGGCCAACATTTTATGTCAAACTTTCTTATCAAGGTATGAGTGGAACCACTTATATTATATGGGTTTTAGTTAAGGGTCCAAACCATACCCACTTGCAAGAATTTTTATAGTTTATGTTGGGGGTATTTTGGACATTTCCCCACATACCTCCTCTTGAACCCACAAACTAAAATTCATTTGGAGGATTTTTAACCTATTATACAAAATCACAAACACTCTAAAAACTCTCAACTCTCTCTCAGGCTTTTGGTTCAAAAAAGGCTAAGGTTTTCTTTAAAGTAATCAGTTAAGGCTCTAAAGGGTGGTTTCTCTCTGTCGACTTTGTTATCTAAGGAATTTTACTCCTCTCTCATTGTTAGTTTAAAATAAAAAGAATCTCTTAAATGATAGTTTTCATGGTATTATTATTCTATCATTTAGGTTTTGAAATATATGTTGGGGGTTTTGGCTGTTCTTGGTTGGATAAAGTTTTCCCAGGTTTTACTATAGTTTTTATTTTATAATTGTGGTTTTATCACATGGTTTCATATAAATGGTAAATTGGTATTTTATTTTGGATTTTGAAACTATATGCCCTAAACATGTTTGTTAAAATACGTATGACAATGATTTTGCCACATAGTTTGACTATTATTAAAAACCATGCATTGTATAAGATGGTAATAGAACCTAAATTAGTCTAAATGGTTTTAAATGGATTTGACATGTCTTTGTGGCCATGTCTTGGTTTAATTTGAATACTTATTTTGTACAGGGCAAACCCTTAAGACTTGGCTAATGACATTGCTTGCAAGTTATAGTTGGTATGACGATACCACTTCATTATGCCTTGATAATTGACTCTTAGATTTTGTGGTTTTTCTATGTGCTAAATCTTTTAATTATGTAATAATGGCAAGTTGTAATAGCTAACATAAAGGTGTGAGTCTGATGGATGGACACTGGAAACTCATGTTTTCCAAATAAGGGTTGGTCATGTTGTCCATATTCTTGTTTGGTACATAGGATTCCCCCTAGTTAAACTTATACATATGTATCATGGAGGGAGAATAGTGCACTGATGTCACCTAAAACTACACTCCTCTCAGAAGTATAATACGGTCGATTGAAAATATAATGATACAACTAGGTTGGGGTCAATACCACAAAGAAAATGTGAATAGTAGCTTTACTTGATGTAATCCACGAGCATTACATCAAAGTAAATGATGGGATTTATTGTATCAATTGTATGTAGTAACCAAATATTGAGTTCTTTTGAGTTGTAATCAATAAGCGTTCCCCCTAGCTTCTGAACTCTATAAATTTCACATGATCAACCCAATTTTTCTATTGTTCTATTTGCAAAGTCGATAAGTTTGTTCTTATAAACTGCCGGGTAATCTAGAAGATAAATTTCACCATTTATCGGGAAAGTCTAAAGGTGTTGCCTGGTTTACCTTTTCTAAGATCTTAGTTCACTCGTATGGGTAGGATCAAGTGATTATATGGGATGCGAGGACTAAAAGTTAGAGTTAGAAGGGTCCTAAATCAATGTCTTAGCTTGTTTCCAAATGATAAACTCCTTGGTGGGGATGAATGAAAATTAAGGCTATCTCAAGGTACTGTAAATACTTTAGAATAATTATTATGAAGAAAATTAAAATAAATAAAAAACCCCTAGAATAGTTGAATCACACACTTCCTTTACATAGCTAATCAGCTAGGTTCCCACAACATCAGTTGAGGAGATTAGCCTCTCATGTTTGTGCAAGACACCATACATATTAATGAAGATCGCATAAAATCAATTTCATAAGAATAAGATGATTAAACTGTGAAGCCTTTAATTATATAAGCCCTAAAATCCCAAGAGCTATTATAAAAGTATTGTAACAATATGTTAAAGCATGTAAAAGATCCTTCAAGAGTGTAACCTAATAAAGGATAAGCCCTAGAGTATATATCGTATCTCAAAATAACCTTAAAATCTTAATAAAAATGGGATAGGTAAATTTAAGTTGAAATTCGATAAGATTCGGTCTTCACTCGTATCGGCATCATACGAGTCATACTCTACGTTATCGTATCCGTTCTAGTATCCAATTTTACCACAGCTTCAGCTATCTATTCAACATACGACTTATTCTTTCGAGTCTTACCTTAGTGTATGACTCGTTTCTTGCATCTATATCCACGTGGGACTTTTATTCTTCCAAGTCTTAAACATTGGTTTGTATATGCCATCCTTATATGAGTAGTACTTAGACTTGCGACTCGTATACTTCTGACAATTATATTATTTATAGAATTGGTTCTGTTAAGATCATGGCTTCTTTATATATCTCATATCCATAGTATACAGGTTATTATTTTATTCTTCACTACCTACTGCATAGCAGGATTAAATCGACACTAATGTTTAATCGATGAAACACAATCCGGTTCAAGTTGTATAATGTGAGTACACAAATTGGGAGGAATTTTACAATATTTGCAATAGACTATCCAATGGCACCCTTGAATCTCTACAATATTTACAGTAATTCTTCTACTTTTAATTGTCTCAGATAAACTACAATATTAATGGAGAAAGTGTTGTTAGTCTCCAAAATTGCATATCATAAGTTAGATGGGAGGGCCTTAAACTATAACACTTGTGGTTCCTCAATAGATAGGAGAAAAGGTTGGTTAGTTCAATCTTCTAGTCTAAATCAAGCTTCTTTGGTGAAAAATTACAACCATTTCCATGCAGTGCACTTACTAGCTCCTCATACTCCTCGATACCATCAGAATCAAAATTCATGATCACAGCTGCTAGAGCTTCGACACCTAGTCTCTCTTAAACATGAAAAATTGCATTATAACCATCATACAACTGAGTAACTGCATCAACATCCTTTATTGAATTTTTATCCTTATTATCTACCTCAATTACAGATACCAGTCTTAATTCATTCGGATACTTCATATATTTGCATATGTTTAATGTCACAAGTTCATCATTGAGTAGCAACATCATATGTATTTTATCTTGATCAAGAAACATCCTACATGTATCCAAAAATTGTCTTCCCAAAATAATCGTGACCTGAATGTGCACTTCACAATCTAATATAATAAATTCAACAGGAACTATGAATGAAAACACTTTTACCAAAACATCATACAATATACCAACAGGATTCTTCACACTTCTCTCAGCCAACACTAGTATCATGGTAGTTGGTTTGGGAGTTCCCAACCTCAACTATTTGAATACAAAAAAAATATAAGGTTGATGCAAGCCTACAAGTCACATAATGCTCGAGTGAAGTTGAAAGACCTCATAGTGTAAGGAATTATGAAAGCGCCAAGGTCTTCCTTTTTCTCAACCAAAGATCTAGTAACTACAACACTGCAATGATGAATATTATCAATTGGATCATAACTGACTGACCTTTTCTTAGTGATCAAATTCTTTATAAATTTTGCATATCATGCCATCTGCTCCAATGCCTCTACCAGTGGGATATTGATAGTCAACTATTTTAACATATATAAATAATTCTGATACATACCTTTTTTTTGTTTCTTTATCAATCTTTGTGGTTAGGGAGGCAAGGGCCTTGGAATAGGCTTCAACACAGGATTTATATCCTTTTCTTATCCTTCATTCTACTTAATTCTACTCCCAACATCAATCGACTTATCCCCACTCATTTGCTCATCAGTTTTATGGACATATGGGCCTGAGGTTATCTTACCACTTCGAGTGGTAATGGTATGTAATTGACTATTGTTTCTGGGATTTAACATTATATTGCTCAAAAGAGTGTTAGGTTATCTCTAATTCGTTGTGGTTAACATCTGTCCAAATTGCTGCTCCAATTGCTTAATTATTATTTTATGTGACTTCAATTTATGCTTCCATCCTGATATATCAGAATTGATATCCTTCATACAGTTCTCTTGACATTCTTGCCCTTTTACCATCTTAGACAAAAGGGCCTCCATTTAATTGTCACTCTTTTTTTTATAGTCATCTTTACATCACCAATCACCATATCTATCTCTACTTCTATCTCTGTATCTGTCATTATAATAGGTGTTACCTTGATTCCCTTGACATGCGGCTTTGAAGTCCACTAATATATGATCAATATACTTTGCCCATTATTTAGATTCGATCTCGAATAGTTTGGAAGTATACCCCTGTTCCACAATTGCATTCACCTTCTCAATACTCATTGAAGATAATTGTTTTGTAAGAAACCCAATATCCATAAGAAGTTGTGCAACGTCTTGTTCTATTATGTCATTAGCTTCTCCATAAGTATTTGTTTATCCTATAGCATATGCACTACAACAATATTCTGAATCTCGAGTATGTCATCCCTTTTATAACCATGATATCATCTAACATTTCTGGTGCAGCTTCCCAGTGAAAACGTATAAATACTCCTCCTAAAATAGTGTCTATCATAGTTTTTGAAGTGTAATTTAATGATTGTAGAAGATCTCAAACTAGTTAGATCCTTTGATTCTGTGATTTGGTATTATGCTCATCTTTTTCTTGAATTGAAACCATGCTTCATACATACATTGTAGGTAGATTTCGAAAATTGTAGATTTCGTGTTTCAACTATAACATCCGTGTAGGTGGGAGGAATATCCTCAGTAATAATGTCTCAACTCGTAAAAATTTAAGATAGATCCTCTTGGAAGTTCCTCTAGTCATCGTGATGTTTCATTTACAAATAAAATGGAGAACCTCAAACTCAATGCTTCATGATTAATCCTTGGAATATTATAATTTTCTCATATCCCAAGAAAATTTTTAAGTTACATGTTTGCGTCATATTTTACTACACACAAAAATAAACTCATCTGAGTCGACAATTTGATAATAGAACTAGTGGTATCAAACTTCATATTAGGGGCTATAGTTGAAGGAACGATGGATCTAGACTTTGTAGGCTCAACATAGCCCAAATCATCATCATATTCCTTATATTGGTCTAAGTGTTCATATACAAGAATATATGATGTCCCTACCTCTCTAGACTTGAAGATCATAAACCTATCTTCGCTTTACTAGTCCTCTTTGCTATGCTACAGCTGCCTCTGCAGTAAGTCTGGCTTCTTTAGATTCTCTATGTTATTGCTATAACTATTGTTGTGTCTATAATTCTACAATATTCTATGGATCTAAATAAACATAATGGAGTGCGAAGATCCACTAGTGGGGGATCTTGAACCCCTTCATGAATTTTTCTTGACATCGTTTTTGAAGTTTCAAAGATTCTCTTGGGTTATGGATCAAACGGGGGAAAAGGATTGCATCTACTCCTAGTACTTGACATACACCGGCGTACGACGAGTCAAAAATAGAAATTTAAAACCCATGAACATCACATCCAATTCACTACTCAAACTATTTTCCCCGAAAATGGCACCAAAATTTAATGTCCCCTAAAACTACACTCCTCTCAAAAGTATAATGTGGTCGATTGCAAATATAATAACCCAACTATATTTGGGCTGATCCCATAGAGAAAACATGTAAAGTTGCTTCACTTGGTGTAATCCAAAAGCAACTCAATAAAGAAAATGGGGGTATTTGTAGTATCAATTATAATGAGTAACCAAATCTTGAGTGCTTTTGAGTTGTATACAATAAGAGACGAATGCTAGCTTTGTGTTCCCCTGGCTTCTTAAATATGTAAATTTCTCGTATCAACCTAATTATTCTGTTATTCTACATGGAAAGTCTATAAGATAGGTATGATCAACTGTAGGGTAATCTAAAATATAAATTTCACCCCTTACCAGGTAAGTATTGGGGTGTCTCTTAGTTTCCCTGTAGTAAGACCTTGGTTTACTCATCTGGGTAGGATCAAGTGATTAGATGGGATGTGGGGACTAAAAGGTTGTGGGAGAAGGTTCACAAATCACTATCATAAATTTTTTTCCCAATCAGAGGATCCTTTTTAGAGATGAATGTGAATACATGCTATCTCATGGTACTTCAGATACATGAGATTAATTATAATAAAGAAGATTATAATACTTACAAAAACACTAGAGCAATTCAATCTCATACTTCCTTTACATAGTTAATCCGCAAAGGTTCCCACAAACGTAGTCGAAGAGATTAACCTATCATGTTTTTGCAAAAAACCATGCTTATCAATGAACAACACATAAAATAAATTTGACGAGAATAAGATGATTAAACTCCAAAGTGTTCAATTGAATAAACCCTAAGATCCCAAGAGAAATTTTTAAAGTATTGTAATAATATGTAAAAACATGTAAAATATCACTCAACAGTGAGACCTAATAAAAGATAAAGACGAGTCGTACCCTGCCTATCATATCTGATATAGTGTCTAATCATCCCAAGACTTTAGTATTTTGTTCATCATACAACTTCTTCTTAGGAATAGTACCTAAGTGCACTACTCGAGTCTTCAATCCGTATCTATATAGGACTTTTAATCCTTTCAAGTATTAAAAACTGGTTTGTATACAGAATACCTATATGAGTCGTACTTAGATTTTCTCCTCGTATAATTCATAAACCTCAATCTTTAAATTGTAATTTTGGTTTAGTTAAGCTCAGAGATGCTTTATACATCCTATATCTGCAATTTAAGTCTCGTATAGACAAGTCATCTCTTTTCATTACTTGGTCTATTATCTAGCTCACTTTCGTTCGCTTCCTGCTGCTCTTGCTAATGCTATTGCTACCTCCTCCTTTGCTCCTTCGATACGTGCCTGGTCGAAATCTTGCTTTATTTATATTCTTCCTGAAAAGGTCATACTTCTGCTCTCTTTCTTTCATCAGCTATTTTGACTAGAAAATTCATTTCTAATAAATAATGCAATTAAAAAGTTCGATACCCTTGTTCCAATTATTCCTTTGATTGGATCATTAGCTAAAGCACACTTTTGTACCGTATTAGGACATCCCATTAGTAAACCGGTTTGGTCCGATTTATCAGATTCTGATATTATTGACCGATTGGGGCGTATATGCAGAAATCTTTTTCATTATTTTAGCGGATCTTCCAAAAAAACGACTTTATATCGAATAAAGTGGTCCTCGATTCTGGAATGATTATGATTTGCTGACACAACTCGTATACTCATCTTACAACTCATTTACTTGAGTCGTATCTTTTTCTCATAGAGAATTTTATCCTAGTGTTTGCTTCTATTAAGGATCGGATTTCTCCTACGAGTCGTATGTTGAGTATACGACTCAACATCTAGCTTATATCTTGATCAGTTCATGTCCTTTTCCAGGTCTTTTTCTTATTTTTTCATTCAAACACTATTGTAGAACTATTTTACCTGTAAGATATACCAAAGTACATCATATCTAGCAAAACACCCTATGTCAGAAAATTCATGGTTTTGTGCATCGAAAGTGTCGTGTTTCCACGCCACAACATACACGAGAAACTCTGGCCCCTATAATATAGCCACTTCGTTTGGATTAGTGCCCATTAGGGAGGTAACACTTGATCCATATACCCTATGGTGGATTATGATGGTAAACCTACATTAACCAGGTTAATGCTTTAAATGAATGCTAAACCCGGATTTCTTTCCCAGCATATATATGTATATATGAATGTGATTGCATTTGGATATTTACTTTTGCTTTGAGTAATGGAATTATTTTATCCCTACTTCTGAGTACATGGTAGCTTTCACCCACTAACATATTTTCAGGCATTGTATCCCCAGGCGATGTAGGAACTGGCCTTACTACTCCTTCTACATATTGATCTTTGACTCAAGGACAACTTTGGGTTATATTGATGTAGTGAACTTCCATACTCCAATAGACTCTATTTCATGCTGTGGATATTTTTTCATACATTTATTTATTTTATGGACTTTGATTTTAGATATGGTAGGGTGCATGTCCCGACCAGAAGTTCTTGTATTTATAATGGAGGTTTTGTGTGACTACTATTGGAATGGAAGTATCGTTGTAGATATCATCCTTTGTACTTTTATTTCCTTGGGGGCTGACACCTATTGGATATTTGATTGAGGTTGTGGCATTATTGTGATAGATTTTCAATAATGTTTTCAAATTATAATTGTTCTATTTTGATATATGTTCGGAATTCATCTGCCATATAATACAGGGCTGTATTGGATGGGTATTGTGGGTGGTCTCTGGTCTTGGTTGGTATTGAGGTAGCAGACACAACTAGCCACTTGTTAGGGTCGTGTAAGATTGGCATTAGAGCCCTAAGTTCATGGTCAGTTGGGACTCCATAAAGTTGTGTCGAGTAGAGCCTCCTTTAAGGCTGTGTAGAGCATCATGCTCATATGAGAGAGGATACAAGGCATTTAGGAATGTTTCTCTTTCTTGGGTTCTGTTATCAAGTTTTAGAGTCTAAGGTCCTGAATTCTCAACAAATCCCTATTTGTTCGCTTTTTTAGATCATTCTTCCTTGATGGGATGATGCGCACAAAAACTCCTCTATCCCATCAGTGTACGTACTTGACACGACCCGAACGATGGCCTAGTCATGTCGGGTTCCTCAAGCCCAACTGGGGCAAAATACCACCCCCAATACCCTATATCCAATATCAGATGAGTTCCAAATATATATATATACATACATATATATATATATAATCAAAATCAAATTGAACAATCATAAATCAAATACAGTCAACCAGTATAGCACCTATACCAATACCAATGCCAAGGCTGACAACAATTCCAACATCGCCTATACCAACATATAGAAGTCCCACAAAGCCTCTATCCAAAAGTAAAACAATATCAAGTCCGAATATGCCCTCAACTATAGAGAAAACCAAAGTCTATGAAATGACAAAAGTACATAAAGAAAACCAAGATACACAATAGAGACTTCATGAGTATGGAAACTCACCACTTCAATCCAATACAAGCTTATCCCAAATCTGATCACTAAGCAGGTGTAGTATGGATGGTTCCTACATCACGGGTTAGTGGGTGAATGCTAGCATGAAATCTTGATAAGGATAAAATAATGAAAACCATTAAAACCAAGTAAACAACCATATAGATACAAAACTACACATATATCTAATCCATGCCGGGAAAGGGAATCAGGTTTAGCATGTCATTAAAACAATTAACCTGCGTATGTATAGCTTAACCGTCCTAGAACCACCCAAGGGCTATATAGGTCCATTGATACCTCCTGAACGCGCCTCAATGTGTGTATCCATACTAACCTGCGATATCATAGTAGTCGGGGATTCTTTCTACCCTTCGCTCTCCATGATAAATGTATATAAGTTTAACATAGCGGAGTCCTTGTAACCTATAAGTTTAGTCTATGGTCTGCATAACCAATCCTCCTTTCGGAAAATATGATTTTCCATTGTCCATCCATTGGACTCACACCTTCATCATTAGCTATCACAACACTCAATTATCGACCAATTAAAACCATTAACACATAACCAAACCACTATCCCTCTTATTATTAATCTAAGGCTATAAGTAGTGGTATCGTAATACCGACTATATCATGAAAGAAATGTCCTTATCCAACCTTTTAAAGGATTCCCATACCCGAGGATTCCATTATTATTAAGTTTATTTTGGGGATTCCTTTGTACCACACAAGTAGTTCATTATTATGATTGCTTGGGGGATTTCCCTATACCCCACAAGGCTTTAAATTAACTATACCATGATCACCCAGACTTTACCATTTAACCTTTTAAAACCATCCAATATAGCTTAACTTCCGTTACCAAGTTATACCATACAATAGTTTCATTAAGAGTTCAACTAAGTAATAAAAGCATTCTCATAGGTATTTATCAAGCACATTGGGGGCATATAGTATCCAAAAACAAAACCAAGTACAAATTAATAATTCCAATGCAACCATCATTAAAACATGAAAACCATAACTAAAATACATAGGAAAAACATAACAAACAGTAACATTAAAAAACCCGAACATATATTTCAAAACACGAAACAATACAATAGTTATGCCATGAAAACAAACATTAAATCATTCCTTTAGTCGAACTAACAATGTTGGCGGTGTAACATGCGTTTGACTTTGAACAAGACAGAGGTAAAACACCCTTAAGTGCCTTAATTAACCACCTTATAAGAAACCGTAGCCTTTGTTTAACCGTAGAGCTTTAGAGAGTTTTTGAGTGTTTACGATTAGAATAATAAGTTAAATAAAGTCCCAATAGTGTTTTAAGTCATGGTTTCATAACAGGTTAAGAGGAGAAATGTCCAGAATACTCCCAACTTAAACTGTACAAAATTACTATGTGAAAGTATAACCTCTCCCTCTAATTGTACCGTACTGTACGATTGGTACCCACCAGTCGTATCCTAGGCATCACATTTGACCGCAACACTATCTAGTATACGTCCACTAAGGCCAACTTATACCAAACCATTTGACAAATACCATATAACCATACATTAAGAAGAATAGAATCATCTATGCTAGACATAGGGCATCATACGATTAATATCATTACACTAGTACCCTAGCATACGACGAGTATGGTCTATTAGTACATTGGTCAGAAACTAAAAAAACCACATCGATAAACATACGACCAAGACCCCTAAAACATAATATATCATAAAAAAAAGTTACCGTAATTTATATGATGTGCTGAAGCTCTAAACACAAAAAATTACCAAGGTCCAGAACTTTGGGTGTTTCAATTCTTCCCTACTTTGATCATTCATCCCTAATGATGGACAAGGCAGTATAAGCACGGTTTACACATAATACTCTATTTCAACCTTTAAATAAGTTAGAAAAAAATGTTAGGAATCAATCCCTCCCTTAACAAACTATAAAAAATAATAATGTAATGAAGAGAACATACCTTAAACACGAATAAATGGATTGGAATACAAATGATGCTACTTTGACTTCATATCCTCTTTTGTTTCCCAAGTAGCCTCTTCAACATTGTGGTTCAATCATAGAACATATACTATGGCCACTCTTTGGTCTGCAACCAACGAACCTAACAATCCGTGATCTCAACTGGGATTTTTTCATGAAACCAAAAATCTAAAATACCTAATATTTCAAAAGAAACAAACAATGAAGGATCACTTACACATTTCATCAAAATAAAGATACAGAACTTCGAGTGAATGGATCTCAAACTTGAAGGCAACGCAAATTTGTACCCAACATTACCAACCATTTTTACAGTCACATACGGGCCAATATGTTGGGGACTGAGCTTCCCCTTCTTCCCAAATCATATTACTTACTTTATCAGAAACAACATTAGGAAAACCCTATCCCTAACCTCAAACTCCAAGTCTCTATGCCTTATATCAATGTAGGAGTTTTGATAACTTTGAGAAGCCTTAAGCCTATCCAAAATCTTCATCACCTTCTCCATAGCCTGATTAAGACAGTTTGGACGAAACATATCCACCATACAAAGCTCGAACCACCCAATAGGAGATCTACACCTCCTACCATAAAGCACCTTAAAAGGTGCCATACTAATGCTGGAATGGAAATTGTTGTTAGAACCAAACTATACAAGAGGTAGAGGCTTAACCCTACTACCACCATAGTTGACCACACCTTAATGAAGTATATCCTCTGTTGTCTGAATAGTCTTCTCCAATTTTCCATCCATCTACAAGTGGAAAGCCGTACTAAAAGTAATCTTAATCCCCAACCCTTTTTGAAGCAACCGACAAAATTTAAATGAAAACTACGTACCATGAGAAAAGATGATAGAAATAGGTACCCCATGCAACTTCATTAACTCTTTAAGGTACAACCTCGAATAATCCTTATCCAAAAAGTTATTCCTCACTTGAAAAAAGAGAGCCGACTTTGTCATCCTATCCATGATGACCCAAACTGAATCAAACTAATTCTGATATCGACAAAGACTGGTAAAGAAGTCGATGTAGATCAATTCCCATTTTGTTTCAAGAAATTCAAACTCTTCATATAATATAATCAAGTATTGTCACACCATACACTTGGCCACAAAATCATCCTCATCCCTCTCTATAACATTAAAATAATACCCCTCCTTAGGTCATAGTACATTTTTTGTCGAAGCATGATTAACAATATAGGGAGACTAATGTTCCTTAGCCAGTATCATTTCTCACAAACGATCAATATCAGAAACACATAACTTCTTTTAGTACTGCAAGTTACAATCACCAATAATATCAAAGGACTTTACCTTCTGTCCACTAACATCTCTCTTGATCTTTAACATGATGGTGTGTACCATCAGCTTCTCCTTGATTTCAGCAAGAAGAGCTAATCATGCCACTTTCTGAACAAACAAACCACCATCCTTAGAGTCTAAGAGGCAAACTCAAATGTTAGCCAAATGTTGTATATCCTTTACCAATTTCCGTATCTCCAAATCCATATGAGCTAAACTCCCTATAGATAACCTACTTAGACCATCAACAACTATATTAGGTTTACGTAGATGGTAGTGAGGACTTATGTCATAATCCTATAAAATCTAAAGCCATCTCTTTTTCTTGAGGTTAAGCTATTTCAGAGTGAACACATACAATAGTCTTTTACGATCAGAAAAGATATCAACATACACCCTATGAAAAAAATGAGGCTAGATTTTAAATTCATACAACACAGTTAATAGTTCAAGATCATGAGTAGGATAGTTCCTCTCATGCACCTTCAACTGCCTAAAAGCAGAGGCTATCAAATTACCATGATGTATCAAAACACAACCAAGTCCTATTTGGGATACATCACAGTAAACGACAAACCTTTAACTGTCTTAATGCAAGCTCAACACCGAAGTCGAAGTTATCTTTTCTTTCAACATATAGAAGTATCCCTTACAAGCTTCCATCCAAGAGAACTTTACCTTCTTCTAAGTCAACTTAGTCAATGAAGCATCTATAGTCTTGAAACTCTCTATGAACCTCCTTTACTAGCTAGCCAAACCCAAGAAGCTCTGAATGTAAGTTGGAGTAATAGCTTTAGGCCACTTCTAAACCATTGCAACCTTTTGTGGATCCATCGTGATCCCCTCACTAGAAATAATATCAACCAAAAAAGTACCAACATTCAACCTTACATCATATTTTTAAAACTTGCATACAATTGTTTCTCCTTTAAGGTCTGCAACACAACACAAAGATGGTTAGAATGATCTTCCTCACTCTCAAAGTACACCAAAATTTCATCAATGAACACAATGACAAAAAAATCTCAAAACTGAGTGAAGACCCTATTTATCAAATCCATTAATGTTGTTGGGGCATTGGTCTACCCAAAAGAAATAACCTAAAACTCAAAACGAACATACCGAGTATGGAAAGAAGTCTTAGACTTAACTACCTCCCAAATTTTAAGTTGATGATACTAAACCAAAAATTAATTTTAGAGAAGAATTTAGCACCTTACAACTAATCAAGCACATCATCTATCATTGAAAGAGGATAATTGCCCTTAACAAACACCTTATTCAACTGCCTATAGTCAATTGACATCAAAAGAGAACCATTCTTCTTACACGTGAACAACATCGGTATGGCCCAAAGGGACACAATTGGTTGAATGAAACCCTTATCCAAACGAGCCTTAAATTTCTCCTTAAGCTACTTCAATTCAGTCAGAGTCATTTGATAAGGGGAAATAAAAATTCAATGAGTGTTTAGTTAAAGATCAATCCCAAAATCAATCTCCCTATTAGGGGGACAATAGGAAAGTCATTAGGAAAGACCTCAAAAAATTCATTCACCACTGAAATAGAATGCAAAGAAGGACCTTTTGAGCTAGAATCATTAACCTGGACTAAATGATAGATACACCCTTTAGATATTAATCTCAGAGCTCTAAGATATGATATAAACTTCCCCTTAGGAGCTGCAGAACAACCCTCCCATTTAATAACCATCTCACCATGGAATATGAATACAACCATATGGGTTCTACAATCTAAAGACTCGTAACACGAGTGTAACTAATCCATACCAAAAATAATATAAAAATCCACCATGTCTAGTTCAAAAAAATTGATGAAGGTATCTTTACTATCAACAGATACCACACACCCTCCATAGACTCTTTTAAAAATAAAAGAGTCACCTATCGAGGTAGAAATAGGTCAAGGATCTGAAAAAACATTGGAACAAAAACCCAAAATACAAAGCCACAAATGTGGTCACATAAGAGAGAGTGGACCCTATATCAAGAAAAAAATACATATCAGAGGAGAAAAGTTTCAACATAAATATCATAACACAAGCGATGCCTCAAACTCCAATCAGGTAGTGAGTGCTTATAGAAGGTTCCGACAAGTTTCAGAACTAAATGGGGCATTTTTTCATGCTGGAGCTAAAGAAAAACAACCAGAACCTTATTCACCCTAGAAGCAACCTTATCAACTGGATAGTTTCTTAGCAAATGGCCTAGTTTACCATATTTTAAGAGCTTGTCCCTCGTCTCATCAAAAAAACATTGATGTAACTGACCACAAAACTTACCAGGAGGACATGATGATCCCTATTGTGCCTCACTAGCCTGATATTACGCACCCTATGCCCTAAAGTTATCGCCACCCTATGGTTGTCTGTGACCCAATGACTTCGGGTAAGGAGCACTAGCTGTGGAGAAAGAACTAGAACTCCCCTACTTTTTCTTTGGCCAGTCACCATCATCCCTACCACTTTATTGTTGGCTACCACACTACATAGAGAACCTAAACTTCTTTCCCTTCCTTTCAAATACCTCAACCTACTTTTTTTTCTACTTCTCCACCAGTTGTATATGTACAACTAACATAGAGATGTCCACGTCCTTGATAAGTAAGCCAGTCTTACTCTCAAAGATCAACTCATAAGAAAATTTGAAAGCAAATTTTCTTATCTTGGACCTCATATCGAACATTATTTCGAAAGCATTCTAAGACAAATGGTGAAACTTTATGGCATACTCTTTGACCAACATCTTACCATATTTTAGATTAAAAAATTCCTTTATTTTTTTTCCTTTAACACCTGATGAAAGAGGTGGTCCACAAATGCATTGGAGAAAGTCTCCAACAAAGATGACTCTACTACATCACCCCTTGCCCTACCCTATTCCTCATACCATAGGTACGCTACATCCTTCAACTAGTAGGCTTTAAAATCCACCCCTTCCATATTCATGGCATGCATAATTCTTAAAAATATTCCCATCCCATCCAATAAAACCTAAGAATCCTTCTCTTCCTAAAGTACCATTAAAGTTAGAGGACTTAACCTCATAAATTAGCCAATATTTATGGCCTCAGAAGATGGAGTAGCTGATATACCACACTCAGCCTGAGAAGCTACCAATTAATCAATCGAACAAATTGACTTATGAAACTCCACATTCATCATATCAGCCTGAAAAGACTAGAGACAACTAGTAGAACTCAAGAATAATCAAAAACTACACCCCTAGACCATGTATGGATCCCATGACTAGAGTGTGACCCATCAAAATCATCCTCAGTTGGGATATTAGAGTTTACGTATGTATCAGATCGACAAGGAATGATCTAAAAAGTAATCAAAGTAGAATTAAAGAAGTATTAAGAACCTTAGACTTTACAACTTTAAATCAAAACACAAGAATGAGAAATATTCTTAAATGCTTTATTTCCTCTCTCGTATGAGTAGAGCATGCTACAGACTATTAAAAGAGACTAGACTCAATATGGCTTTATTGAATCCTAATTGATAATGAACCTAGGGCTCTGATACCAATCTGATACGACCCAAACTAGGGCCTAGTCATGTCGGGTGCCTCAAGCCCAATAGGGACTAGAGAACATATCCAATACCCACCTTAACTGCCATATATCTCATATTAGATTTGTTACAAATATACATATTTAATCCAAAACAAAATAGAAGAATCACAATTCAAATACAGTCAACTGGTGTCAGCCCTAATACCAATACTAATGCAAAGACAAAGACAATACCTACACCACTTATATAAACCAATAGTAGTCCCATAAAGCCTATATCCGAGAGTAAAATAATACCTGGCTAGGACATGCCCCCAACCATAGAAAAAACCAATGTCTATGAAATAACCAAACTACAAAATAAAACCATGCCATGAAATGGAGCCTTCTGAAGTATGGAAGATCATCACGATAATCTAATATAAGTTATTCCCGAATCTGATCATTAAGAAAGAGGAGTAGTACGGCAAATTCCAACATAGCTTTAGGATACAACTCCTAAAGATGGGTTAGCGGGTGAATTATAGTATGAATCATAATAAGGATAAAATAATGCAAACCTTTAAAACCAAGTATACAACTGTATTCATAAAAAACCATACATGTATAAAACCAATGCTATGAAAGGGAACTGAGTTTGGTAAGCCTTTAAAAACCATTAACCTTGTTATGTGTAGAGTAACCATCCTAGAACTATTTATGGGCTATATGGATCTAGTGTTACACCCTGAACAATCCTCTGTGCATGCAGGAGTATGAACCAGAGAGATCAAAGTAATAGGGATTCCTGTGTACCCCCACTCTACGTGATACATATATACAAATGTATGTTTTAGATTCTCATGTACCCAGTTAGTTTAGTCTATGGTCTACATGATCGATCCTCATGTCGGCTAATGTGAGTTTCCTATTTCCACCCGTTGGACTCACACCATCACAGTAAGCTATAATAACCCACTATTATTGCCTAATTAAAACCATTAACACACAACAAAACCACCATCCTATTTATTATTCATCCAAGTCTAGAAGTAGTGGTATCGTTATACCGATTATATCTTGCAAGCAATATCCTTAGCCAATGATTAAAGGATTCCTATGTACCCGAAGATTCCATTATTACTAAGTTTACTTGGGGTATTCCTATGAGCCCCAGAAGTAGTTCAATATTATGATTGCTTAGGGGATTCCACTGTACCCCGCAAGGCATTAAATTAAACAAAACCATAACCACCCATACTTTACCATTTTACCATTTTACCATTTTAAACCATTCAACCTAGTTTAAGTTCCATTACCAATTTATATAATGCATTAGTTTCATTAAAAGTTAAACTATATAATAAAAGCATTCTCATAGACATTTTAACAAACACATTCGGAGCATATAGTTTCCAAAACCAAAACCAACTACCAGTTAACCATTCCCATGAATCCACATGTTATAACCATAATTAAAACATAACTCATGAGTTAAAGAAATGGGAAAGCAATAACCAACCATTATAACCAAAACCTCCAAAAACTATTTAAGAACCCAAAACCATTCAACAATTATGCAATGAAAACCATACATTAAATTATGTTAAATGAAGTCCCAATAGTGTTTTAAATTGTTGAGTCATATGAGGTAAAGAGATGAAATATTTAGAATACCCCTAACATAAACAGTATTAAATTCTTGGTGGATGGTATGACCACCCCCCTCAATAGTACCCTACCATATGTGCGGTACCTACCACTCATACCCTAAGCCTCACCTTGGACACTAAAACTTTCCAACATACGACCACCAAGGCTAACTCATACACAACCATAAGACAAGTACCCAAGAATCATACCTTAGATAGAATAGAGTCTCCTAGGAAAGACATAGGACATCACACGATTGAAATCATACCACTAGTACCGTAACATACGATTAGTATGGTCCATTCATACCTTAGAAAAAGACAAACTAAACCATATTGACAAATATGCGACCAATACTACCTAAACCATACCTTATCATACGACTAGTACCCATAAGTCATATGATGTCCATAAGCTCAAAACACTAGATATTTTAAAGGGCCAAAACCCAAGATATTTCAATGCTATACTGACCTATTCTACTTATGGGTTCTAGACCCAATCTGGGGGTATAGTTCTTGGTTATCCTACTAGAGTTCAACCGGTTACCTCTAGTCCCCTTTGAACTGCTCAGGATGATGTGATAAATCCTGAGTTTCGTTAGTATATCCATATATTGGAAGAGTTTGTAGGTTCTCATGCTGATCGTGGTAATTTTTTTACTCTATCTTTTGAGGCCACAAAGGTTGGCCAGTTCATGAGGTTAAACTCTTTGACCTTCTAATTACTATTAAGGTGGAAGAGAATTCTTAGTATTTTCAAGATTAAAAGGAAAAGATTTTCCAAGTTATTCATGCAACGAATATGGAGAGCATAGAGATTATTGCCTAACAACTGTAAGGTGTGAAATACCAATGGTATAAGGATTGGGATAAGTTTAGAGGTTGTGATGGTGTGTGAACTCTTTGGGAGTATTTCTCTAATGCTTTTCTTGATCGCTTCTTTCCATAAGAGTTGAAGAAAAAAAAGGTAGAAGAGTATTTATTTTAAAAAAGGTACTATTTTAGTCAAGAAGTATTCTTTGAAGTTTCACCAGTTATATTGGTATGCCCCAGAAATGGTTTCCAGCATGAGCGCTAGAATGAGGATGTTCGTTCCAAGGTTGTCTAGAGATTTAATATTTAAGAGTATGACTACCTTGTTTATCAAGGACATGGATATCTCAAGATTGGTTGTGTATATTGAATAGATGGAGAAACCAAAAAAGAAGCAAGCTTAAATAGGGGAGAGGCATGGAAAGAAGTTTAGGTTCTTTAAATAGGGCAATTCCCAACAGTAGAGTAGTAGGGATAATGGTAAGTGGCCTATGAAAAACTTGGGCAATTTGAGGTCATACTCAAAAACTAGTTCTCCCTACCCAAATGTCGTTAGGTTGTAGGCATTTGAAAGATGAAGATAACTCTAAGGCACAGGGTGCCCAATCTTAGGAGAGTGGGACCCAATCCGCTCTATCATATCCTCTCTATAGGTTCAGTGGTAGATTGCATCATGGTTTCTATAATGAAAAGACGGACATATATTTTAACTGTCTTTAGCTAGGGCATATGCTTAGAAACTATCATGTTAGTAAGGTTTCCTTGGGTGATAAAAAGTTTCTAGTTGCCTCATCAATAGCTTCGGAACAAAAGGGTGCACTATATAGTTTCAGTACTGGTCAGAACCTTTTCTATGCCCTTAATACCCAATAGAAGTTTGAGGCATCGCCTGATGTCATGGCTGGTATGTTGAAACTTTTTTCCCATGATATATATTTTTTGCATAATATGGGTCCACTTTGTCTTATGTGATCCCATTTATTATTTTATAGGTTTTTATCTAGAGTGTGTTACAAACCCTTTTTCTTTTTCTACCCTAGTAAGTGACTCTACGATTGGTATAAGAGTCCGTAGAGGGGTATCTATTAGTAACAAAGACACTGTGGTGTGGTAGATCAGTTTCAATAAGATATGTTTGATTTTGATGTCATAGTAAAGATGGATTGGTGGCAATCATGCTATGCTTCTCTAGACTATTAGACCCATAAGGTCATATTTAAATTCTCAAATAAGTTGGTCATTCAGTGGGAGAGTGGTTTCCTAGCTCTCAAGGGTAGGTCCATTTCATATATATTTGTCATTGTTTTTATAGATGACATTTTTGTATACTCTAAGAATGAACTGGGTCATGTAAATCACCTCTGGATTGTGTTGCAAACCTTAAAAGAGCAATAATTATATTCCAAAATTTTAAAATATGAATTTTGATTGAACGTTGTAACTTCTATGGGTCATATAATTTCTAGTGAAGGGATCATGGTGGACCCACAAAAAGATTTAGTGGTAAAGAAGTTTCCTAGAACCATGATTCCAACTGATATTTGGAGTTTCTTGGGCTTATCAGGTTATAACAAGAGATTTATGGAGAGTTTTTTTTACTATAGTTGCCAAGCATTGCGATCGCGATACTTGTAATAACCCTTCTTATTATTTTTTAGATTTCAACTTCTTTATTTCAGTAGGTCTTTCCCATAGCTTCCCTATGTCATTTATTACTTTCTGGGACTAACAGTTTAATTACCAAATAGTTCATCTGGTTTTTAGAGATATTTTCCTTTTTAGAAGACTTCACTAGTTGTAAATGGCCACAGGGAAAATTTTTTAACAAAAACATCTCGGATTCATATTATTACTGTACCAACAACTCTAAAATATACATTTTAGGCTGGGTAGACTTTTAGTCTGGTTCCCGATCCACCAAACCTCATTTCGACCTATTGATCGGAAAGGTGAAAAATCAAGAATATAGTTGTGGGACCCATATTCAGTTGGAATAACCTCTGATGGAAAATCTAAATTTGCCATCGCATCCAGAAAATTGATATTAGGCTAGGGGGACCCTTGGTTCATGTGCCAAGGATTGCATACTTATTTTTTGCTATTGAATAAATTTTATTGAAAATAAAACTATAGTTTTGGGCCCCAATTTTTGCTGAAATGAGCTCAGATGAAATTTTTTGTGATTTCATTGGATCAAAAATGTTGTTTACACTTAAATTTTACTATTGGAATTATATTTGTAGGTTTTTAAATGTGTTTCGAGGGTGAAAAATAACATTTTGACATTGCTAATATCTAGTGCACATTAGGGATACCACTATTGCACAAAGGCTATTGTGATATCCCTTGTGCAATTGCCATCGCTAGATGGTGATAGCAAAATATCCGTACCTGGTATGGGTACAAATTGATCTAATTAGCCGTGTTTGTCCATTTTTGACTCATCCTTGAGATCTAGAAACCTTAAATAAGTATGATAACTAAAAAATGAGTGTTTGGGTGACTTTGGAACTTGATTAACATCTTTTATTGCGATTATCATTTGAACTAAGGTATGATTTCATCACTTTCTTGATAAATTTCTTGTTTAGTCCCAAATTAGCTTGGTATTCACCCATTTCTTGAGGGTTATAATTCCTTTATCATGTATGGATGTTAGGTTGACCTCAAAAATATAATTTTCGTAACTGGATCTACTTGGAGTTTTTGGTGTCATTTTTGGACTCAAAGCATGGTGCAATATGGGTATCATTATTCTCATAATGATGAGCAGATTATAATTTTTATAGTGTGACGGCATTTTAGGATTGTAAAATGAAGATCAAAATCTGGTGAATGATGTAAGGATTTGAGGTTCAACTTTATGGTAGGCTTCTATCTACTCTTAATCATAGTATGATATATGCTATATATTACGTGGGAATGTTAATGTTAAGTTTTATTATTGGTAGAATAACTTTTTATTGATTATTAATATTTGGGGATTAGATAAGGGTTTTGACCCATAAGTTTAAATGCTTAATACCCTTTTTGAATCCTTTTGCCTTCTTCTTTGATTGGACTAATTTATAGCATGGATATTATATTATGCTAGTCTTGGGATGTTGTTTAAGAGTTTGAATCATGGTTAGTAGAATTAACCTTAGTTGATCTAGTCTAGTGATCTTGAAATTTGAGTTGATTTTACTTAAATACCCTTGTTTCTAGATAAAATTCCTATCTTATGATAGGTTATGGATTACATGACACCTAGAAGTTAAACTAGATACCATAGCTAAGTTTGGGGTAGATTTCCTAAATATGGACAATAAGGATTAGTAGTGGCTTTTTTTGGCGCATCTTAGGCCATGACTTGCATTAGCCCTTGTGGACATAGTTGCGGAAGGTATGCGTAGTTAAGTCTATTAAGCCTTTAGAATAAGTTTGGTTCGTGGGTGGATAAATTATTATGGCTTTACTAGTATTATGATTAATGTCCTTTAGAGATGTTATGTTATCTTAGATATGATACTTGGCCAATATAGATTAAATCCCTTATAGTCATAATATATAACCTATAGATATGAGATGTCAAATAGATGTGATAAACCTCATTGTTAAGAGTTATGCTTCATTTATGAGTTATGACTCCTAGATGTGACAAACCCCTTTTGTGTGTGACGATTATAGACATGTTTTTTGGCTTATAAATATGTTACACCTCGTGAATATGCTACAACTTACACATATAAAATGATGTATTAAGACGATTATTGAAATAGGGTAAATCTATGTATATGTGAAAAAGGCCGTGATTATGATGTTATAATTGTTTTGGATAAATTATTAGGCCCAAGTCCATGTAAAGATATGATTTGACCATTAGGGAAGTGTCTGTAATTGTAAAGAATGCAATTGTGGTTTATTAATAGATTAATGCTTATGGTTTCTTTGTATGAATATTGGTGATGGTAAGCATAGAAAGGTACAATCATAATTGTTGCATCGATGATTGATATGATATAATTAGATTATAATATTCTTATTGTAGTGTCTAACTAAGATTTAAAGCCCACTTTCTATCTTAAAATAGAATTATGATTATATTGATGTGTCCATGTGCATATCTATTAATTAGTTAGTGACTTCATTAACAATATTATAGGGATGATTATATTGATGTGCACTCAACCCGACAAGGCTGGAGGATAATTATATTGATGTGCCTATGTGCAATCTATTGATTCGAGTCCAACCAGCCCTATGTATGAAAAATATATTTATATATATACTCAAAAAGGAGAAAGGATGATTATGATGATTATGCAAATAATGAAGATGGACATAAGGATAGCGATCGGTTTGATGATGATGATGTTTTTGGTATGGTTAATTCTATTGAATTTATTATTGTATGTGAATCGCCTATCACCAATATGAGCATATATCTATCAGCTCAAACAAGGGGCTGCATAGTTATGGGTGATGACTATGCCTTGTGGTATGTTATATGTTAATTTAACCTTTTGATCCTGGAATGGTTGTGGCATGTGATAGGCTTGGTTACGTATTTAGTTATCTTTACTAGCCAATTACTCATGTTGTTATTGACATTGTTATTATAATTGTTATAGCCAGTTCGATGACAGATTGGTCATTAATTCAGTATCAAGACTTGAGGTATGATTCCAACCACTTTTATCTTATTATTACATTATTATGCATGACTATCTGATAACTTGATATATGGATTAGAAGCCTGAGTATTCTAGTTCTAGCTTCTATATGATTGTTATGTCTCAAATAGCTAATTTGATTATCTAGGTTATACTTCAAGTAGACCTTGGTTATGGATTTATTTATCCATATATATATATATTCGTATATATATATGTAAGCTTAGGTATATTTAGTTATGTCATTACTATATATCACTCATTTTCTTCATTTGCTACAATTATATACACATTCCCTAGCCTCGTATAATTATATATATCTTCTTTCATCTCTTACCTTCAAATTAGCTAGCTATAAACAATATAGTGTAGGGATTCCTAAGTCTAATTGGAATAGTGTAGTGTATTCTTACTACCTCCTTATTCTTAATATGTTAGTTTCTTGGACATGAATATGATATTTTATCCTTGCTATCGTATTTGGTTTCTTATATGGTTACTAGATATTTGGGTGTAGTTTTGCATTCTATTTATATGTTATATATATCTGCTTTATCTTTGGAGCTCAGTTGGTAGTTTCCTACTAATTACAATGTGTTTGGTACTCATACTATACTTCTGCATACTGTAGATCATAATACAAGTTATCATCATTGATGTACGAATCATGTAGAGCAACCATGGTACAAATACATTAAGTGTGAACCTTACTTTCAGAGTATTACTTTTCTCCTTTTTATGTATTAGAATAGTCTCTATGTTTTATTCTATATAAGTCATATTAGAGTATTCATTTGTTCTTCATGTTGTACTCTCATTATATTATCAGTTATTACACTGATGCTACTAGGTCTTGGGATTATATTGTGTAATTGATCTAGCATTTTAGATATTCCACATTCTTTACTTTATCTAGTGAGTAATCCATTACTAGCTATTATAAACTACATGTTTTGCTTGCCTATTGGTAGGTTATAGTAGGCACAAGCACGACCTAATAAATTAGATTGTGATAAATTGGTATTAGAGTCGAGGCTTCACTGGTGTATTAGTACAAGAGCTAAGGGTTGGAAGAGTCCTGTGGATTAGTGCAGAGTGGTTCGTAACTGATCTTTAAGATGAAATGGACATTTTTAGGAAATACACCTCATGACTCTTTGTCGGATGTCCGCATTACTATGAGCCTCTAACACAGTCCTTGACTCTATTCTGTCCCAAATGCACTAAACAAGATGGTCGACTAATGTGGACATGACCTCAGAATAGGTTTCAATGCAGTGTCGAACCTGAGAGTAAAAGATAAAAATTAAAAGTCTTGAGCATTGGCCAAAGGATTTAGGGCTATACTAGGCTCAACTAAAGTTCATGACTACTTAATCTTGTAAAAGTTTAACATTGGGATTCTAGGTTATATAGCAGATCCCTCTCATCCATAGATGACATTTGATTCATCAAGCTATTCTCTTAACTAAGGTTGGTTTATTTGTATTCATCAATGCTCTTTACATGTTTTAAGTGCGATATTGGATTTCTAAATTAGGTGAAACATTTTACTAAGATATATCCCTTTGAGTAGGGCATACTATATGGATTTATTAGAGGATTTGCGTTGCCACTCAATTAGTAGTCAAAAATTATGAGACCAGTTGGGTTATTTTTCTCTAAGATTATTGATTATGTGAGGGATATTGAAGGACTATGTATGGGGACTAATGGAGGTGGCAGTAAGAGACCATGCCTTTAGTGTGGTGCTATTGATATTTTATTTTAAATCTTGTTTTTGCTTTTGTAAGTTGAGATATTGGGTCGAAGTGTGCCCCAGATGTGAGTTAGAGATTAGATAGGGTTTGAAAGGATTTCTTGCTAGCCTTGAGTTCTTGAGTTAGGCTATGATTGTGGAAGGATGGAAATAGTATTAGAGTTTCTCTTAGTATCAGTTGGCTAGCCATTTAGACTTAATTGTGTTCTTACTGTGTTAGTCTAAGAGTTTGAGATGACTACAGAGAGATCGACTAATGATATAGAGAGTGTCCCTGATATGTAATTACTAGTCCTTAATCTCATGCAGATCAACAATATGATGTTTAACCATATTCAATTAGAGATAGTGTTATTATCACCTTAATTGATGATTCAGCCGATCGATTCAAGTGTAGACCCATTTGGATTTGTACTCTCTTAGATCCATCTGGCATGTGATTGCAGATTTCTCTATGATTGGTGTGCTTTTATTTTCCTATTTTTATTTTTTGCATTATATGTATTGGGGTCTTTGTATCCATTGATGATTATATGATTTGCAGTCTTTATCAGTTTGAAAATACTCTAGTTTGGAAAGCCTCTAAACTGTCTAAATAGGGAGTTGATGGGAAAAGTCCCCAACTAACTCCGAACAACTAAAATAATAATCATGTCCTCGAACTAAGAGGACTCATCACTAACTCTGTCAGTTGAATATCTGAACTACTAAGTATGGTGGTGAGTCCGCGTGTCTGAACTTATGATATAAAACATCATAGCACAAAAGAAAGGTATGCGTCAGTACTTTGAATGTACTGGTATGCAAAGTGAGGTAGGCTGAAATACATGGGTTCATATTCATGAACAACGCTGACTGAATTCCATGAATATAACTAAATAAAATTACATGCTTGAATACGTAAATTGTAACTGAGATCATGATAACAGTAAAACTGCATTATGAATTACTCATTTATGGATATCTGATTTTACTGATAATGTGTATCTGTTAACAGAATTACTGTATCTAAAAGTCTTGATCCTATGAAACTATACTGAGTGACTGTATTTGACAATCCTAAATCGGTAGACTGAACTCAGTTCTATTCTGAGATTAGAATTAAAGATAAGACTGTGGGAGGTAATCATCTAACCAACATGAACCTTTCTAAATAGATTGGGGTCTAACCTATAACCCGAGTTACAAGGGTGTCAATATAATACCACTAGTAAAGACAAGCTATGAGTTAACCCTCTGTGACAAGAAGTTCTTACATCAACACTCACTGGTAGGAAAAACTCGTATAAGATGTATCAACCCTCATAATTTCTGGTAGGAAGATATCTTAACCAATGCTGGCTATGTAGTTCTGTAACCCAGGGATTGCGACTAAGGGTCAAACCCTCTGCTGGAAGGAATGCCCTCATCCCTGGGCTAGCTCGGCACTGAATCTTACTCCCAACTGAATGGACATTGAATTAATTTTTATAGTTCATATTAGGCTTGATTGAACTGTTGTAGAGTTTACTGAGTTTTGTTGACTGACGAAATACTATTGAATTATGCTATCTGACTGAGTTTACTGAGCTCTTAACTAAATACTGAACTAGACTTGACATGATAATGAGTCTACAAAATTTTCCTGAGTCCTATAACTGACAAATAGTACTACTGATCGTAACGTGATGTAATTCTATTGATCAAGGTATTACTAAGATTATTCTGTAACTGACATTGGCTCTAGGTGAACAGATAAATTATCAAGTATTAAATACCCTAGGACTCTATAGCAAGAAAGGTAAAACATCACATGATCTTAATATACTTGCAGGGCATAATATATGCACATAATAATAAACAATATGTGAGCATCATGATTCAATTCCATTTTCACAATTTCAAGGGATTAATTATGGATTTACACGAATCTACACACATAGTAATCAATTCCACTTGAAACTTCTAATAAATTGTGAAATAGGAACATAATTCAAATAATAATCATGAATACAAATAAATTACAATCATGGAAATAAAACTACCTGAGGTTTAAAAGAGATTCTTGGACTCCAAGGGTGGAAAGAACCCTTGGATGAACACTGCATATACCTTTGTTGCTAAATTCATGATGATTAATGGTAAATCTTGATTCTTGAATTTGAAATTCAACCACTTAGCGTTTTTGTTCTTGTGAAATTTCTGAAATAATGAGTTTTTGTTGCAAATAGAAGGCTAAATTTCATGTTTTTGGGGGCTGAAGGACTAGAGAAAAGAGCCAAATACCCCTAAGGAAGAATATTTCTAATGACTGAAAACTAAACTGTCGATGCACAGATCGACACTACGCTACATATGCAACAACGAGATGGAAAATGCACCATGTCGAGTTCGTATTTGTTCAATGGAATTTGCAATGAGCTGAGGGAAAAATTATCTGTCGATGCGATGGATGACATGATGTGTCGATATTGCATCGACTCTCTATTTTAGTAACTCGAACATGGTCTTAACAAGGTCAAGAAAATCAAAAACTTATTTGAAAAAACCTACTGACATTCTTGATCATGAATCAGCCTAAAGATTGATATTTTAATGTCACTAGAGTCATGAAATAGAGTTGCCAACTTATGAAGGACAAAATAATTCTAAGTCTAAATACAAAACTAGAATTACATAACTAGAATTTTCTATGTCTGGGGCCCCTTAGCAAGCTTAAAAGACTAAGTTTGGCATAAGATTTTGTAACGTCTTACAGTATCTCCTCTTTGGGAATATTCATCCTCGAATGAGGCTAATTAAACTGAGAATACGGATAGAATTGATTTAGACACTGGACATGAACAACTAAAGTATGATTCATGATTTAAATTACTGATATACTGAATTATCATACTGAAAATGCATAGCTAATACATGAGTGTATAGATGAACATGATTCATGAATGCTTAATTAGGATTATTAATAAGTTGAGTTTATATACTGAACATGTATATCTGATGCATGAGTACATGACTAAACTGATTCGTGAATGCATGACTGAGTATGCAATGTTATCTGATACCATGTTGGTAGCTTTGTCTGAATATGAGAAAGAGTAAATTTAATGGGATAACTATTACCTTCAACTGAGTCTAAGTTTATAGAGAAGTGGTGAGGATACTTTGTCCACACACATGCTTCAGCTTTCTAAGTAGCTCCCTCAACGGAATGATTCCACCAAAGTACTTTGACTTGAGGGACTTTTTTGTTCCTCGGTCTGCGAGTCTAATAGTAAAGGATTTCAACTGGAATCTCTTCATAAGAGAGGTTGTTCTGAATATAGATGCCCTATATAGGGATTACGACTGCTGGGTCACCTATGCATTTCTTTAGCATGGAGACATTAAACACTGGATGCACTAAAGGTAAGTCTGATGGTAACTCAAGCTAATATGAGAGATTTTCAAATACACAAAATCACCAATCTCGAACTCGAGATCCTTTTTGCCTAACCATTTTACTAATCTCATATGAGAGATTTTCAAATACACAAAATCACCAATCTTGAACTCGAGATCCTTTTTGTGTATGATTTTTATCGGCTCTGAGTTGTCTTAAGCTTTTCCCTGATCAACTAACTTTCTCAAAGGTATCAAACACCAAGTCAGATCCTACCATTGTGGCCTCACTTGCTTCAAACCAACCAATAGGAGATCTACATCTCCTCCCATAGAGCGCCTCAAATGGAGCGTCTGAATGCTGGAATGATAGTTGTTGTTATATGCAAAGTCAATCAAAGGAAAGTGGTCATCCCAACTACCTTTAAAGTCTACCATACATGCTCGCAACATATCTTAGAAAGTCTGAATGGTCATTTTTGCTTGACCATCTTTCTGAATTTGATAGGTTGTACTAAGGTGAATTCGAGTACCAAGACCCTTTTGGACTGCCTTCCAAAAATGAGAGGTAAACTGGGTACCTCAATATGACATAATGTACAATGGAACACTGAGCAACTTGACCAACTCCATCATATAGAGTTTGGCATAATCCTTTACTGAATAAGAAGCATCGCCTGGTAGTAAATAAGCTGATTTGGTTATACTATCTACAATGACACAAGCTGAATCATGCTGATGATGAGTACGAGGCAAACCCATCACAAAGTCCATGTTCACATCTTCTCATTTCTAGGTGGGTATACTGAACTCCTACATAGACCCACTTGGCTCCTGATGCTCGATCTTAACCTACTGATATATTGAGCATTTAGCTACAAACTCTGCAATATCTCTCTTTATCCCACTCTACCAATAGATCTCCCATAAATAATGGTTCATCTTAGTAGTCCCTAAATGAATAGAGTAGTTCACACCATGCGCCTCTGCAAGAATTCGCTTCCTTAAGTCATCTACACCTGGCATACATAGCCGACCTCGGCAGTGCAACACACTATCTCTCCTTTGGGAGAAAACTTTTATCTTCTAATCTCTGACATATTTCTTTAACATGACTAGATTGGGATCCCAATCCTGTTTATCCTTTACCTAGAAAACTAGGGATAATTCTAAACTACTCTACACCCATCACTACTATCTTGTGGATCGACTAAGCGAACACCTACTCGAGCAAGCTAATTAACTACCTGAGCTAACTTTTTCATACCATCCTCCGCCTGAGCAACTCCCCATACAAATCCTACTAAGAGCATAATCCACTACATGGCTTACATGGATGATACAGGACTTTTATGTCATAGTCTTTCAACAACTCCAACCACCTTCTCTGATGGAGGTTTAGGTATTTCTGAGAGAACACATACTGTAGGTTCTTACGGTCTGTGAACACATCCACGTGCACATTATACAAATAGTACCTCTAAATCTTAAAGGAAAATACTACTACAGCTAACTCAAGATCATGATTAGGATAGTTTTTTTCATGGGGCTTAATCTATCTATAGGCGTATGCTATAACCATACCTCTTTGCATCAAAACACACCCCAATCCGATTATGGAGGCAACATAACAGACCATAAAACTATCTTAACCATCTGGTAGGGTCTAAATAGGAGTTGTAGTGAGTCGATTCTTCAACTCCATAAAACTCTTTTCACAAGTATCTAACCACTAGAATTTAACTTTCTTCTAAGTCAATCTGGACATAAGGATGTAATAGATAAAAAATCCCTCAACAAACCATCAGTAATAGCCAGCCAAGCTAAAGAAACTCCTGATATCTGATAGAGATATGGGTCAAGGCCGGTTTCTCACTTCTTCTGTATTTTGGGAATCAACTCTAATGATATGACCGGAAATGGTATGGCTAAGGAAGGCTACTGATCTTAGCTAAAATTCATACATGCTAAATTTTGTGTATAGCTTATGGTTCCTTAGAGTCTGCAATACTATTCTGAGATAGTATACATGATCATGCTCACTGTGGGAGTAGACAAGAATATCATCTATGAAAACAATGATGAACAAGTCAAAGTACTACTTGAACACACAGTTCATCAAGTCCATGAAGGCTTCAGGGGCATTTGTAAGACCAAATGACATGATTAAGAATTAAAAATAACCATACTAAGTTCTAAAGGCTAGTTTTGGGATGTCACATTTTTTGACTCTGAGCTGATGATAGCCTGATCTAAGGTCTATCTTGGAAAAGTAACTGGCACCCTGAAGTTGGTCAAATAAGTTATCGATTCTAGGAAGTAGATAATTGTTATTGACCATGACTTTATTTAGCTGGTGGTAATTAATACCCATTATGAGAAAACCATATTTCTTATGCACGAATAAAATTGGGCACTTCACGGGGACACACTGGGTCTGATGAATCCCTTATCTAGGAGATCCTTTAGCTATTCTTTTAAATCTCTAAGATCTACATTTTCCATTCTATATGGTAGGATAGATATGGACTGAGTATCTAGAAGGAGGTCTATTCTGAAGTTGATTTCCCTTTCGGGAGGAATTTTGGTGAGATCTTCGAGAAACGTTTCTGGGAATTCACATGCTACTGACATTGATTCAAGAGTTGGGGTTTATGAACTAGAGTCTTGGACTCAAAAGAGATGGTAGACATATTTCTTAGATTTCATTTTTATCACCTAAAGGTAAGAAATAAGTTGACCCCTAAGTGTTGAAATACTATACCTCTACACAAGGACGGGTTTATTCGGAAACTGAAACTAAACAATTTTGTTTCTACAGTCGACTAAGGCATAACAGGAATAAAGCCAATCAATGCTAATAATGACATTAAAATCAGTCATCTCTTATTTGACTAAGTCTGCTGAAGTGACTTTCTTAGATATAATAATTGGACAGTTCCTGTATACCTGTCGACCTATGATAGATTTACCTAATGGGGTAGAGACTAAGAAAGTCTTTGATAGAATTTTGGGACTGACTCTGAAACCAATGGCTATATATGGTGTATCAAAGAACGACAAAGATCCTAGATCAAGCTAAGCATAAATATGTAATTGGAAAACTTGTAAGGTACCAGTGACTGCATCAGGAGTAATTTCCTGATCCTGTCGGGACTAAAGAGCATAGAGTCTATTTGGGCGCTGCCTACTGGTGGCACTGGATGAAGCACCCTGCTTTTTTGGGCGATCGAACTGAGTTGGGGGATGGTTATGCTTACTCTGAGAACCCAACAGAGGACACTATCTCACACTATGGCCTAACTTTCCACATCTAAACACACATCACTGCTAGCTTTGCAGATACCGTAGTGATTTGTGCCACACTTATGAAAAAGAAGATTTGTTCAGACACTACTAACACTACCCTAGGTTGTAGGGCATGACGCCCTATCTCTGTTGCCATCTCTGAATTTCAACAAAGGAGCACTGGCTAAAGTTTGAGCTAGAGCTGAGTATTTTAGGCAGAACTGAGAATGATTCCCACCCTTTGTCTTAGGTTGAGCGAAGTTGAAACTACTTGTTCTCGCTCTCTTATTCTCCCTCTCTTTCTCCCTATTATTAGACACCTCTATCTATTGAGCATGGACCATGAGCCTAGATATGTCTATCTCTTTAATCAACATTGCCGTCCTACACTCCTTGACCATACTATTAGATATGCTAGACACTTACTTACTCAACTTGGATCTGCTATCTGCTACCACATGAGGAGCGTATTTGGAAAATTTAGTAAACTTAAGAGAATACTAATTCACTTTCATGTTTCCCTAATTAAGATTTATAAACTTCAAAACCTTCGCTTCCCTGAACACTAGTAGGAAGAACCTATCAAGATAAGCTATAGCAAACCCCTCCCATTCTATGGGCCCTGCACCTATGGCCCTTTCTTCTTTCCACTGTTTAAATCATGAGTGTGCCATTTCCTGTAACTGATATACGGCAAACTCATCGCTCTCAAAAATCATTACCCTAATAATATCTATAACTTCTTGCACCTGGTCAAGAAATTCTTGAGGGTCCTCATTAGACTTAGACCTAGTAAAAAATAGAGGGTTCATTTAGGTAAATTTCTGAATCCTGGAAGTAGCAGTATTGTCCACTGGATTGACCAAAATAGAAGATAGAAATTTATTTTGGGATGCTAGAGATAGAGATATGGTGGTGAAATCTACTTTGAAATCTGCGTGGTAAACGTGTTTGTCTATAGGATTTGGCTGGACGGGCTGGGGTTTTTTATAGTCTCCTGTTTCTCTTCTCTTAGTCCTTTTTTGAGGCATATTCTGTAACGGAAGAGAAATTTGGATTAGACAGGGGATTTAACTAGAGCTCATGCTTACTCGCACGACATGAATACTTAAAGAAGGGAAACTTTTCCTAACACACCTCACAGTTTCCTGTCCATAAGTGTGGTGCGGCACACCCCATGCACAAGATTATACAAGATGAGTATTTCAAACTTCCTAGGACTTTGTTGAACCTTAGGCTCTGATATGAAGTTTGTAACGCCCCAAGTTTGTACCCTGGACACTACACAGTTCTCATAATCTTGATGGACCACAAGTTAACCCATGACTAGTACCTGGTGCAATAACGGAATAATAATACCATAATATGCGAAACTTAGGTAGATACTTGCTGTAAGGTTCAATACAAAATTAAAACTAAAATAAGTTACAACAATACCAAAATTGAAATGACTGTCTAAAAATACTCTAGTTTGGAAATCCTCTAAACTGTCTATAATAGGAAGTTGATGGGACAAGTCCTCAATTAACTCTGAACTATTGAAATAAGCTGCACTACTAAAATAATCATCATGTCCTCAAACTAAGAGGACTAACCACTAACTCCATCAACTGAATATATGAACTGCTAAGTATGGTCGGGAGCCCTTGTTTATAAACCTATGATAAAAACATCATAGCTAAAAAAAAGGTATGCTTCAGTACTTTGAATGTCTGGTATGCAAAGTGAGGCTGAAATTCATGGGTTCCTATGCATGAACAACACGGACTGAATGAAATGAATATAAATGAACAAGAGTACATGCACAAATACATAAATTGTAACTTAGATCATGACAAAACAGGATACTGAGTTCTGAATTACTGATTTACTGATATATGAGTTAACTGATACTGTATAACCAATAATTGAGTGACTGTATCTAAAGTTCTTGATCCTGCAAAACTATATGAGTTACGTACTAAACGAGTGACTATATCTAACAATCCTATATCTTTAGAACTAAACTGAGTTCTTTTTTAAGACTGGAACTAAAACTGAGACTGTAGAAGGTAATTATCTAACTGACATGCCTTTTCTAAATAGATTGATGTCTAAATTGTAGCCCTAGTTGGAAGAGTGTCAATACCGGGTAAATACAATCTATGAGTTAACCCTCTCTGACAGGATGCTCTTTTTTCAACCCTCTCTGGCAGGAAAAACTCGTACGAGATGTATCAACCCTTACAATATATGGCAGAAAGATATATCAACCTATGTTGTCTATGTAGTTCTGTAACATAGGGATTTCTACTAAGGTTTAAACCCTCTGCTATTAGGAATGCCCTCATGCCTAGGCTAGCCCAATGTTGAATCCTACTCACAACTGAATAGATGTTGAACTGATTTTCCTAGTTTATACTAGTTTTGAATGAACTGTTACTGAGTTTTCTAAGTTCCATTGACTGATGGAAAACTATTGAATTCTATTAGCTGATTGAGTTTCCTGAGGTCTGAACTGAATTTTAAACTAGACTGGATATGATACTGAATCTACTAAATTTTTCTAAGTCTTGTAACTGACTGAGAGTACTACTTATCATAACATGACTAAATACCCCAAGGACTCGATAGTATGAAAAGTAATCAACACATTTTGTTGCATAACATAAAAATACACACTTTTTCATAATGTATCTATAGAGGCAATTTATCAAAAACTTGCAGGGCATAATATATACACATGATACTAAAAAACATGTGAGCATCATGATTCAATTCCAATTTTACAATTTTACAATTTAAAGGGTTTAATCATGGATTCCCACGAATCGAAAAACATAATAATCAATTCCATTGAAACCTGTAATAAATTGTGAAATAGAAACCTAATTTAAATAGTAATCATGAATATACATAAATTCCAATCATAGAAATCATGAAATGAAACTAATTTATGTTTAAAAGAGTTTCTTGGACTCCAAGAGTGGAAGGAACTATTGGATGAACACTTGACATGCCTTGGTTTCAAATTCATGAAGATTAATGGTGGAATCTTTAGCCTTGAATTTGAAATTCAATCACCTATGGTTTTTGTTCTTGAGCAATTTGTGAAATAATAAGTGTATGTTTCAAATAGAAGGCCAAATTTCATGTTTTTGGGGGCTGAAGGACTCAGGAAAAGACCAAAAAACCCCTAAGGACCTAGATTTTTAATGAATGATAATTGAACTATCGACGCGAAGATCGATGCGCCGTGTCTTTGGCATCAACGGGATGGCCAATGTGCCGCATCGAGTCTGCATCGGTTCACTAGAATTTGCATTGAGCTAAGGGGAAAATTATCTTTCAATGTGATGGATGATGCGACACATCGATATCGCTTCAACTCACTATGTTAGTAACTCGAACATGGTCAGAACGAGGTCCAAAAAATAACAACTTATCCGGAAACACCTACTGACATTCGTGATCATGAATCAAACAAATGCTTGATATTTTAAGGTTATAAGAGTCCTGAAATAGAGTTTCCAACTTACGAAGGCCAAAATAATTCTAAGTCTTAATACATAGCTTGATTTTTCTAACTCTAGGACCCCTTAGCAAGCTTAAAAGACTGAGTTGAGCTTAGGATTTTGTGGGGTCTTACTTCATACTTTTGATATTAATATTATTTTATTTAATTCATCATCACTTGATTGATGGATAGACTAATAACATCTAGTTATTAATTCCCCTTCTTTACTATACTTATTCATTAGCTTGAGCAGCTAGCCTGATTAGATGATTTTTTAATCTAAAGTAAGGTGAGGGTCGGTCATTTTCAAGTGGTACGTAACTTTAATTGTTAAATTTATAAAAACCCTTAGTCGTTGACTTCTAAAAATCATAGAAATTTCAGCAAATATGGCTATCATAATTGGTTGAACTATCCCACCGGATGTAGTAACAAATGGTGTATGGAGGAGACAAGATCTATAGATCTTTTGAAGCCCAAAGTGCTGGATAATACTAACATTAGGGTTCCGCCTAAACTTGTTATAATGTTGCATGGGGAGCCTAATATAACATGGAAATCAACTGAAGTTTGCAATTTAATCATGTAGGAGAAACTACATTATGCGATAATCGGTAAGTTTTCTTAAGGTAAACCTCATAATGAGATATTGATGAAAATTATTCCGAATCAATGCGGAAAAAAGGGAAAATGCACTATAGGAGTAATGGATGAAAGACATGCGCTAATAAGGCTAGAGGCGTTAGAAAATTATGTTGAATTATTATCGACGTCTTCCTTTCACATTAATTCGATGGATCGCTATTAGAAAATGAGGAATTTAAAGTGGGATTCATGGTGTGAGACTGATGTTGAAACTACTATCACAGTAGCTTGGATTTCTATGTCAGATCTTCCACCCAACTTTTTTGCAAAAGATGTAATATTTTCCATTATATCAGCTGTAGGTAGACCTCTCACAGTTTATTTGGCAATCAAAAATCATACTAAACCAAATTGTGCAAGAGTCAAAGTGGAGGTTTATTTGGTTTCAAAGTTGTCTCCACGAATAAGAATAAATTAAGAGATTGATATTGTTGGGGCAGCATCCTAGTGGATATAGATTCATTATGATTATATGCAAAAATAATATAAAGATTGTTATTTAAAAGGGCATGATAAGGAGAGCTGCTGGAACACTTATCCTAAATTATATGAAGGAAAGAAGGCAAAGTCACAGAAGAAAAATTATGAGAGAGGGATCATAGTGGACAAATGAAGCAACAACAACATCAATACAACACAAGAAGAGAAAACATCAACATTTAGCAATAGGACACAAGGAAGAATAGATAAAAGAAGGACATATATGGATATAATCTAGGAGAGATAAATTAGAAAAATGATAAGGAGCTAGAAATGTGTAACTCTTTTAATGCTTTGGAACATAAGAAAAATGATGAAGAAAACAATAAAGAGAAAGTAGAAAAGCAGGATAAAGATGAACAAGTGTAAGGAGAGATACTCAGCAGAAAAGATTTGGTGAATAAAAGTTTTGGTAAAACTGCAGAAATATAGTATGCAAAATAGTTATGTAATGACCCGGACTACCCCCTAGTAGTTACTCGATGCATACAGTCCTGAGAGACTATAAGCTAACCCATGAGCTGGTACCTGCTGTGACCACTGAATAATTGAATCATGAATATTGAAGAATAACTGAAATACTATAAGGTTTTAATAATAAAATAACAACTGAATTATGACTCTACTAAAAATACTAAAACCTGAATAGTCTGAATAGCTAACTGTAGTGTCAAAAAGGCCTTTAAACTTAATACTGTGAGTTGATGGAACATGCCCTAACTAACTCTACTAACTACTGAGATAAAGACATAAAGTAATATAATTTTCCCTCAGAAGATAAGGACTTATTACTGCTACTGTACTGCTGATAATATGAGAATGTAGGTGCGATCTAAGAATTGAGCTCAGCACCTATGATATGAGACATCATAGCATCAAAGAAAATATATGTGACAAGTACTTGAAATATACTGGTATTCTTAATGAGGTAGCTGATATGCATGGTATCATGAATAGGAATAAAAATAATTAACGGGACATACATGTATATCAAGGATTACTAAATAAAGAGTATGGAATCTGTTGATACTGAAAATGCTTAAAAATCTATAAATACTGTGGATGCATGATCAAGCATATAATATAAACTGAGTAAAATCTGTAAACTAATATACTGAGATAACTGAATTCAGAATTCTTTGGACAAACAACACTAAGACTAGATAACTAGGCTGGGACTGCAACTGAGGTATCATCTAATAGACATTCCCAATTTGAGCTAATCAGGGTCCAACTAGTAGCCCAAGTTGATTGGGTGTTAAATACCATTCCATGGGTACTAATATTAGTTATGTACATCCAATGAACTGATATAATGTCCAAAGGACTAAGGGTGTCAAGGCTGAACTAATGGGTGACCCTTTCGAGATAGTCAAGCCTAATCTAACGGGTGACTACTTATATCCTACACTAGCTATGTAGTTCTGGAGTATAGCGACTGATACTAATGACTCTGCCTATATGACAGGGAAACCACCATCCCTACACTTGCTCGGTGCTAAATCCTACTCCCAACTATAGGACACTTAAATACTAGATTGTTTTGAGTTGAATAACTGATATCTGACTATTCTGATAATGCTCATAATATAATCTTAAGACTATTCTATAATGTGCTAGGGCTAGACTAAATAAACAACTATGGTTTTCGGGTATTCAATACCCCCAGGAAACGAAACAACAATACTAAAAAGACACTAAAACTTAAATGCCAAAATATTAAGGCTCTTATTAAATAAATCATTCTTGTAGGCATCTTATCAAACACTTGTACTCTATAGTTTAGTCAATTCATGGGAATAGTATAAAACTAGAAATAACAGCATGACTTCAACATTTATAACACTAAATCATGATCTAATTTGAAAAATGACAATATTAAAACATGGGGTTTTGATAAAAATGATAACTCCATTAAAGTATTGTATAAAATCAATATTCATGGAAGTTCATGGAGATTAATAGTTCTAAATCACAATTTAATATCATAAATCTTGAGAAGATGATAGATTTGTAAGTGAAACAGATACTTGGACCTCATTGATGAAAGGATCCATGGATGAACATCTAACATACCTGTGATTATGAATTTGGAATTATTGATGGAGAGTTCTTGAGATTTGACCTTGATTCCTGAGAACTAGGGTTTCTTCTTCTTGTAAGAGGGGATTTTCAATTTTAAAGAATGTGAATAATGATGATTATTTAGGTGAATTAGGTGTTAAATTTCATGGTTAGGTTTTAGGATAAAGACCCAAATACATTTAAACGAATTAAAAACACAAACTAGAAACTGAAATCTCGATTTTTGGCCTTGGCGCGACGCGCCACTATCGCGCCAAGCCACTGGAAAAGGGAAAACAGGGACCTGGATAAATGCTGCAATACGCCACCATCGTGATAAGACTATGGATGCCAAGTTATTCATCTCCACGATGTTCCATGATCTCGGAGGCCCACAGGAAATTGCCAAACAAGAAATTGGCCTGCTTTGTGATGCGCCATGAATACAGAGTCACACTGGAAGTCGACAAATATCAAATTAACCTATGGCATGACACGCCAGGATCATGGACTCTTAGTAGATTTTGCCAAATGGTAGATTGGCCTGCTCCACGATGTGCTAAAGGGTAAAATGATAGGGTTTTGCGATTGAAATTTAAAATCACCATAACTTCTTACCCGGTTATCGGATTTAAGCAAATTTTATATCGTTGGAAAGATAATTAAATTTACTACACAATGGCAGGCTCTAAACTGAAAAATAATGAGTTTTTCAAAAATTTCTTTTACAAATACTCATTTATTAGGACTTAGATTATGCTTGGGAAATATGAGGTTTTACAATATCTCCCCCTTGGGATCATTCTTCCCTGGATGAAACTGGTTATGCTGAGGGAATTGATAGACTAAGATTACACACTGAATATGCTTGTTTAATGCATGGGATGCATGAGTGTACTGATTCATGAATGCACGACTAACATGAACATGATGTGCAATTGAAACTAAGCATGTTAGAGAAATATCTTAAGAAGATTTGGTACCTTATATTGAATTTGGATTTGCAGAGAAGAGATGAAGGTACTTGGTCTGCATATCTGCCTTTGCTTCCAAGTGGCTCCCTCAAATGAATGATTTTTCCAAAGAACTTTGACTAGTGGAACTTCTTTGTTCCTTAGTCTACGAACTTGATGATCAAGAATTTCAAATAGAACTTCGTCAAATGGAAGAATGTTCTGAATATCTAAACTTTCTATGGGAATGACTACAGCTGGATCACCAATACACTTTATTAACCATAAGATATGGAACACTGGGTGTACTGAGGCTAAATATGAAGGCAACTCAAGGTCGAAAGCTGTCGTTCCAAAAAGACTGAGGATTCTAAAAGGACTGACATATCGAGGATTGAGTTTCCCTTTCTTGCTGACTCTCTTCACTCCCTTCATGGGAGAGATTTTCAAGAACACTAGATTATCAACCTCAAGCTTGAGATCCTTTCTCCTCACATCTGCATATGATTTTTATTGGCTATGGACAGGCCTAAGCCTTCCGTTGATAAACTGAACCTTTTATAATGCATCAAACACCAAGTCAGGACCTATTACTGCAACATCACCTACTTTAAACCATCCAATTGGAGATCTATATCTCCTACCATAGAGAGCCTCAACTGGAGCCATATGGATACTTGAATGATAGCTGTTATTGTATGCGAATTTAATCAAAGGCAAATGGTCATCCTAACTACCATTGAAATAAATAATGCATTCTCTCATCATATACTCAAGAGATTGAATGGTTCTTTCTACTTATCCATCTGGTTGAGAGAGAAAGGCTGTACTGAGGTGGACTTGGGTACCAAGACCCTTTTAGAATAATTTCTAGAAGGGAGAGGTAAATTTAGTACCTTTATCTATGATGATAGACAAGGGACCACCATGCAACCTAATGAACTATCTGAGATAGAGATTCGTATAGTCCTCGGCTGAGTAAGAGGTATAGACTGGCAAGAAAGGAGATTATTTGGTGATGCTTTCTACGATAACCTAAATAGAGAGAACACATACTGAAGGCTTCTGTGATCTGTGAACACAACTATATGCGCCCCATACAAGTAACGCTTCCAAATTTTTAAGGTGAATACTACTATTGCTAGCTTAAGATCATGAGTAGAATAATTCTTCTAATGAGGCTTATGCTATCTGGAGGCATAGGCTATGAACTTACCTTTCTGCATGAGAAAACAACTCAAACATACTTTGGATGCATCATACAGTACCACAAACCTTCTAAATCGTTTGGTAGAGTTAGAACTAGGCCGAGGAGATTCAAGTCTTCAACTCCTAAATATTCTTTTCGCATGAATCTGACCACTGAAATTTAACTTTATTCTGAGTCAATATGTACATGGGGGATGCAATATAAGCATACTCTTCAACAAATCTATAGTAATAGCTATCTAAACCCAAGAAACTCCTGATATCTTATGGAGAGATGGGTCTAGGACAGTTTCTCACCTCTTCGGTCTTTTGAGTGTAAAATCTAATACCATCAGTAGAAAAGATATGGAAAAGGAAAGCTACTGATGTTATTCAAAATTTGCACTTACTGAATGTAGCAACCAACTGGTGTGCTTTAAGAGTCTGAAATACTGCTCTAAGGTGGTCTGCATGCTAATTTTTGGTACGAGTATTAACAAAGATATCATCAATGAAGACTATGACAAACATGTCCAAGTACTACTTGAACACTCAGTTCATCAAGTCCATGATGGCTGCTATGGTATTTGTAATACCTAATGACATGACTAGAAATTTAAAGTGACCATACTGAGTTCGAAAAGATATTTTTGGAATATCATATTCTCTAACTCTAAGCTGATGATAGCTTGATCTGAGGTCTATCTTGGAAAAGTAACTGGCACCCTAAAGTTGGTCGAACAAATCATCAATTCTAGGAAGTGGATATTTATTCATGATTGTGACCTTGTTCAACTGATGGTAGTCTATGCTCATTTTGAGAGAACTATCAAGCTTACACACGAATAGAATAGGTGAGGCCCATGGGAAGACACTGAGTCTCATGAATCCTTTATCTAAAAGATATTTCAACTGTTCTTTCTATTCTTCAAGTTCAGTTGGAGCCATTCGGTATGACAGAATAAATATAGGCTAAGTGTCTGGGAAAAGGTCTATTCCAAAGTCGATTTCCGTTTTGATAGGAACTCCGGGCAGGTCTTTATGAAATATATCTAAGAATTCATTTACTACTGGAACTAACTCAATAGTTAGAGTTTCTAAGTTAGAGTCTTTGATCACACAAGATGGTAAATACTCCCCTTCGATATCATCTTGCTCGCTCTAAGGTAGAAAATTAACTAACCCCTTTAAGTTATGGTACTACCTCTCCATTCAAGAACTTGTTCATTTGGGAACTAAAAATGAACTACTTTATTTCTACAATAAACTGAGGCATAGCATGAGTGAAGTCAATCCATGTCGACAATGACGTCAAAATCCATCATCTCCAACTCCACAGATCAACTGAGGTAACTTTTTGAGATATTATGATAGGACGGTTCTTGTATACCTATTAGGATACAATGGAAACACTTACTGTGGTAGACACTGGAAAAAGCTCTACTAGAGTTTTGGGTCTGACTTCAAAATTTATGGCTATATATGGCGTTAAAAAAGAAAGAGAAGCTCCAGGGTCTAGTAAAGCATAAATATGTACGTGAAAGAACTGAAACATACCAGTAACTACGTCTGAAGAATTTTCCTAATCTTGGGGGGACTGAAGATCATATAATCTGTTCAGATGCTAACCACTGGTAGTACTAGAAGTGACACCCTACTGAGTTGGGTAATCGGATGGAACTGATGACTTATGGGACTAGCCCTATTGAAGCACATCCCTACCTTTCTGACAAACTACCCGACACTCCTGGATCCAATTGCTTCGCTTGCCACACTCGAAATACATATCACTACCCATTCTACACTAACCCTAATGGTGTCTGCCTTAATTTTGACATAAAGGATTTGTACGAGCAATACTAACACTGACCAGGGACTTAAATCCTACTGCTCTATCCCTATTATTGTTCCTAAATTTGGGTACTGGGTCACTTGCTGAATAAGGTACAAGGTCTAATGACCCCTGATGAAACTGAGGATGGTTACCACCTTCTGAGTTTGGCTGATTGAAATTGAAACTACTCGTTTTAGCTCTCTTATTTCCTTACTACTTCTACTTAATATTTTGCTTCTCTATATGTTGAGTATGAACCATCATCCAAGACAAATCCATTTCACTAATTAGCATTGCTGTGCAACACTTCTTAACCACACTATCGCCAACCACAAACTTACTTTTCTTGGACCTACTGGCAGTTACTATATGAGGAGAATATCTAACTAAGTGAGGGAAGTTGAGAGAATAATCCCCCATACTCATGATGCCTTGACTCATATTAATAAATTTTAATACCTTGGCCTCTCTTAACTCTAATGGAAAGAATCTGTCCAAGAAAGTCATGGAAAACTCTTGCCGTTCTATACACCCTGCATTAACACCTCTATCAACTATCCACTGCTTAAACCACGTATGGGCTACATCCTGTAATTGATATGTAGCCAACTCTATACTCTAACTAGACGTCACCCCCATAGCATCCTTTACCTTTGGAATGATATCTAACAATTCCTGTGGATCCTCATCAGACTTGGATCTCGTGAAAGAAGGAACATTCATCTAGGTGAAATTCCAAATTCTTGTTGCAGTAGTATTGGTCACTAGGCTGTCCGAAAAATTTGTTGTCCATTTATTCTATGATGCTAGAAATTTTGCTAGAGTAGTGAACAGAGCATAAACTCTACATGAGAGACATACTAGTCCAGAGGATCAGCCTGGATGGGATGAGAGGCTAGCTGAGTTCCTATCCGTCTTCCGTTCTTCTTAGGAGGCATGTTTTATAAACAGAAGAAGGAAATGGATTAGACTTAGAGTTTAACTTGAGCTTATGCTTAATTGTATGACATTAATACTTAAAAGAAGGGGAAATTTTCCTGAATGCTTTGTAGCCTCTCGTCCATAAGTGTGGCGCGCTACACACCCATGCACAAGACTCAACTCGATATGGATTTCAGACTTCCTAGGAAACTTTAAGACCTTAGGATCTGATACCAAGTTTGTAATTACTCAAGACTACCCCCTATCATTACACAGTTCTTATGGTTCTGAGTAATCCCAAGCTAACCCATGAGCTGGTACCTGCTGTTAGTTTTGAATAATGTAATCATGAATGTAGAAGGATAACTAAAATTCCATAAGGTGTTAATAATGAAATAACTAGTAAATTATGACTCTAATAAATATACCAAAATCTAAATAGTTTGAATAGCTAACTATAGTGTCTGAAAAGCCTATAAAGTGAATACTGTGAGTTGATGGGATAGGCCCCAACTAACTCTACTAACGAGTGAGATAAAAACAAAAAGTAATATAATCTGTACTCGGATGATGAGGACTCACCACTGCTACTATATTCCTGATATTGTGAGAATGTAGGTACGATCTGAGAACTAAGCATACGCACCTATTATATGAGATATTATAGCGCAAAAGAAAAGGTATGCGATCAGTACTTTGAATGTAATAGTATGCTAAATGAGGTAGGTTGATATTCATAGTCCCATGAAAAAGAATAATAATAATTAACTAGACATGCATGTAAAGCATGGAGTACTAAATAAAGAGCATAGAATTTGTAGATACTAAAAATATATCAAAATTTGTAAATACTGTGGATGGATGACCAATCATATAACATGAACTGAGTATATTCTATAAATTGATATACTGATATAAATGAAATTTGTATGGTTTTGTCAAATAATGCTAAGTCTGAATAACTTGGCTGGGACTATAACTGAGACTATATCTGAGACTGTGGGAGGTATCATCTAACCAATATTCCCCAATTTGAGCTAATCGGGGACCAACCGGTAACCCGAGTTTGATAGGTATTAATATCGTTCCACGGGTACTAACATTAGTTCTGTGGATACACTAAACTGATATAATGTCCAAAGGACTAAGGGTGTAAAGCCTGAACTGATGGGTGACCCTTGCAAGATACTCAAGCCTAATATGATGGGTGACTACTCATATCATATGCTGGCTACATAGTTCTTGAGTATAGGGACAGTTACTAACGAATCTACCTATTTGACGGGGAAGGCGCCATCCATACACTCACTCGGTGCTAAATCCTTCTCCCAACTAAAAGACACAGAGAAACTAGACTAATCTTAATTGAATAACTTATATTAGACTATTTTGATAATGCTCATAATATAATCTGAACACTATTCTATAATATACTTAGTCTAGACTAAATAAACAGCTATGGTTTTTGGGTATTCAATACCCCCAGGACACGAAACAACTATATCGAAAAGAAACTAAATCTTGAAGGCCAAAACACGAAGGCTCTTATTAAATATATCACTATTGTAGGCATTTTATAAAACACTTGTACTTCATAGTTTAGTCAATTCATGGCAATAGTATAAAACTTGAAATAATAACATGCCTTCAATATTTATAACACTAAATCATGATCTAATTTGAAGAATGACAATATTAAAACTTGGGGGATATGATAACAACGATAATTACATTAAAGAATGGTATAAGATCAATATTCATGGAAGTTCATGAAGATTCATAGTTTTAAATCATAATTTAATATCATAAATCTATAATATATGATAGATTTGTAATTAAAATGGATACTTGGACTCCATGGATGAAAGGAATCCATGGATGAACATCTAATATACCTGGGATGATGAATTTAGAAGGATTGATGGATAGTTCTTGGGATTTGACCTTGATTCTTAGGAGATAGGGTTTCTTATTCTTGGAAGAAGGGATTTTTAATTAGAGATAAAGTGAATAATGATGAGTATTTAGGTTAATTGGGGGTTAAATTTTGTCTTTAGGGAAATTTTAGGTCTTAGGGAAAAAACCCAAATTCCCTTAAATAAAATTGAAAAACACTAGTTGGAAGCTGAAATCCTGAATTTTGGCCTTGGCGTGATGTGCCACTATCGCTCCAAGCCTCTGTAAAAGGGAAAAATGGGACCTGGACAAATGCTGTGACAAGCCACAATTATGGTAAGCCTATGGATGCCAATTTTTCCATCCCCGCGATGTGCCATGATCGCGGATTCCCAATGGAAATAAGCAAATGTCAAATTGAACTAAGGTTTCACCCGCTAAGATTGCAAACCCTCACTTGATATTTCTAAATTAGAGATTTTCCTACTCCGCAACTCGCTAAATGTTAAAATGATGGGGTTTTGCAACTAAAACTTAAAATCTCCATAACTTCTTACTCGATCATCGAATTTGGGTGAATTTTATATTGTTGGAAAGGTAGGTGAATTTTCTATGCAATGGCATGCTCTAAACTAGAAAATAATGAGTGTTTAAAAAATTTCATAGACAAATACTCATATATTAGGACTTATATTATGCTAGAGAAATATGAGGTGTTACAAGATGAATGCAACAAATGAGAAGAAGAACAAAGAAGAAGATTATTCAGCAAAATCAAGTTCATCAGGTTGGTAGTATAGAAATTATAGAGAAAGTCAATAAAAAATGGTTATAGATGGAAGAATGTAATAAACAAATTTAGGTGTTTCATAATGAAGAAAATGAGTTCAAGATATTGGATAGGATTTCTCCCTTAGCAATTTAATCATATAAAATGGAGATTTATAATGAAAAATAGGTAGATTTGGATAGGAATAATTTGGATGACAACATTAAGCAAATAGCTAAGGATGCAGATTTATCCCCTAAGAAAATTAAGTAATTGAAAGCCAAGGTAAGTCAAATATGAAGAACAAGAGCAGTAGTGCAAGCTCAGCCATAATTCATACGAGGAGCCAGACTACTAAGATGAAACCATGATAAAATCATTAATATAGAATATAATATCTTTTAATACATAACAAGCCTTCACCAGGTTAATCACAATGCAGAGAAGATACCATTTTTATTTTATAGGTATTATGGAACCCTTTCAAGAGAGGCAGTATATAGATTAATACAAAAAGAGATTGGGCATAAATCAGGGTGTGGTGAATGTATCAGGTAAGATTTTGGCATTACTGGATAGAAGTATGGAATTTAGCATAGTAAAAGATAAGGAACATAAACTATAAATGAAGTTTGTATGTCAACAAGTTGATCTTTCTTTGATAGTTACATTACTATATGCAAAGTGCAGTTCAAGGAAAGGCAAGATTTATCGGATTCATTATTAGGAATGGCTAATTATTATCAGCAGCCATGGTCAATAGAAGGTTACTTCTATGTAATAATAAATGAAGAGGAAAAATTTATGGGATTATGAGTTACACTGAATGAAACATAGATTTTAATAAGTGTATAAATTTGTGTAATATGGAAGAACCACAATATAAAGGAAGTAAGTATACATGGTTGAATAGGATAACTGATGATGAATTTATACTTAAAAGAATAGATAGAGTGTTCTACAATGATAGATTTTAGAAAACATTTCAGACCATGGAAGTGGAGCATTTACCTAGAAGTGCATCTGAACATGCTCCTTTGCTAATTTATTTAAGGAAGGAATGGGAACAAGTAAATAGATCTTCTAAATTTCAAAATTTATGGTTGAAAAAAGAATCATGTTTTGAAGTGATAAAGAAAAGTTGGAAAACAGTGATAGAAGGTAATCCATTCATTATGTATCATCAGAAACTAAAGAATGTTAAATCAGTATTAACAAGATGGAGTAGAGAAACTTTTGGTAATATCTTCCAAGAAATTGCTACACTTGAAAATATTCTTAAAGTTAAGGAAAAGCAATTTGAAGAGGATCCTGATGGAGTAAATAGGAAAGCTCTAACTAAAGCCCAAGCTATATTAAATCTGTAGTAAAAAATGGAAGAAGAATTCTAATTCGATACACATGCATGCATTGTATTATATTCACAATAATAGTTATCTTAGATGGTTGCAAACACTACTCCAAAAAATAAGTAGTGACTGGAAAAGATAATTAAAATAGTAATTTGAAGTTTAACTGTCGATCCATGCTACTAGGTATTAACTAAGTAAGATGGTTAGTTGTCATCTAATAACTAGAAACTCAAAATTTAATAGTTAACTCGGATCTATGATAAGGGTTAGTAAGGGGACAACTTGAGACTCAATAGGTAAATGCTGAATCTGTCTGCTAGTCCAAAAGATGATTGTGGTACATAACTTATCAAATTCTGCATGCAAGGTATTATGTTGGTTTAATAAAGCACACTAACCCTATGGATTTAGAAACTAGGGGGGAACATAATCCTAGTGTTCACTAAGGACTAATTACAACAAAAGTTTATACTAGCTACTTGTTCGATATTTATAAAACAAACTCCCCATTTACCTTTAAAATTTTCCCATTGATTATAATAGTTGAAAGCCACAATTCTATGTATTCCCTTGGGATTCTACCCCAACCTTTGTTGGGTTACTAAGTTTAACAACAACTACATAATATTAAGATTGAAGGTATATCTTGGGCGTTATTAGTGGTCTTTCCTATGATGATCTTCTGGATTCGCTAATCAGAAATTTTTGTATCTTGAGTTGTTAGTTATATTCTTGTAGTGATCTAGACCTTTACATAGGTCTAAGGATCATTAATTCCTTCCTCATTAAGTAATTCATGGTCTGTTTGAGTTATGATCGTCCTACTTGGGTTGATTTTGGAGATCCCCATTGTAGAGTTTGTTCAATGTAATAAGATATAGTGGTGTGATTCTCCTTGATTCTATGTGCCTATGGCTATTCTTTTCCATGATGGAGTATTGGACTTGTTAGTTTTTGGCTAAAGGTGTATTTCTCAGAGTTGCTAATGTATTTGCTATTACAAGCATAAGTTGCAACCTTGGGAATTCTTGTGTATGCCTTAATAGTTCATGTGCTCCAGTAGATGCAGAGTTGATTCATTCTAATTTTAGCCAGCGACTTTGATCTTGGGTGTATTTATAAGATTAAGTACCATTTTTTTCATATATGAGCTATGTTTTGAGAGAAAAGTGCCTTGATTCATATGTTTTTATGTTGCTTTTGATGCAATGAGCTATCCTACATGACTACCACATTTTTTGGAGTAACGGAACAAAATGTAGACATAGAGGGTGCATGGAATGCTAATAGTAAAAGATACAAGAAAAATTGTATATTGGAGTCAGTGTTCTTCCTGCAATCCCTTGGGTGCATAATGAGCTTTGCACCGTAACCCCACGTTGTTTGTTAGCTTCATGTCGTGAACCTTAGGGTTGTTGTTGAGGTATGTATGACAATAGTATAATCCAAGGAAAATTATTCTTTTAAATAAATCCTAGGGGCTTGGGAGTAATTTTCTCAGGCTATTATAAATCCCCCAAATTTCAGTTTGAATACTCATTATGTATTTTTAGGAGCGGAAAAGTGGAGGTTGTCCATTTCCATTAGGGTTCCTCTTTTAATCTCAAATAATCCTTGATTTTTCGATGAATAGTTTGATTTATTCAGTGTTAATTCTAATAATGATTGGCTAAGGTTTTTAGCTAGTTTTATGGGAACCTTGTAATAAACAATCTAAACTATGGGTTTTGAGTTCAATTTCCAACTGTTCTTCTACTTAATTGGCTTCATTTTGAATAAATTCTCATGGTTGATAACTTGAGAGTTTGCCTTTAAACACAATTTTCTTGACAAAGAAGTTGATGTTAGGAAAAGAGAATTGTTTCAAGGAATTAGATCTTTCAATCTCTAATTTTTGAATTAATGCCTTAATCGGATTAATGTCTTTGAGAAAACATATATTTATCGTTACCACTTTAAGTTTGAGAAAATAAGAGAGTTTCTTTCCTTGAAGGGTGATAAATACTTGGATTGACACTTAAATGTGTTACTCTACAAGAATGATCTATAGATGAATTTGTATAACCCATAGTTGAAAAGAGTTGAAATAAAAAGGTGTACATAATGCTTGTTTACCATTTCTCTGTGTTCATTCATTACAAGAACTATCTTATTGTTTACAAACTAAAATCAGTAAAGTAACCTTTGAATTAAACCCCTTTTGTATTGAGGAGAAATATGATTACAAGTCAAGTTATCGACATAATTCTTAATTAACACTCTATTCTTAGTGGGATTCGCTCCAACCTCTATTGGGTTATATATTTGACGATGACCTCTTACACTTCTGCAGAAAAAATTATAGTTTGGGTGTATCAAATTTTGGCATCGTTGTTAGGGAATACTGTTGTCAATTAAGTTTATGTTTATTAATTAACCCATAGTAAAGTTTCCAAAATATTACTTTTGTTTGTTTTTTTCATAATTGTAGGCTATGATTGTGTATACCACATACACGATGATCATTCGAGCCTATAGTACCTTAAGATTAGTAACTTCAAAGGACTTTGACAAGGAACATGTGAGCAAAACATGGGGCAGATAGGTTGGCCATATTATCCAATACCTAGGTGAACCAATAGTACATTCATACATGAGGTCATGTAAGGATTGTTAAGGGTAATGACCTAGGAGATGATGAGTTGGTTGACCTAAAAAATAGGAGGAGTGTTTATAATGCTACACTAGTTAACTATATTTATCAAGTACAAGGTATAGGATGCGAAAAGCCTGCGGTGGAGTTTAATCTAGATAATGATAAAGAAGTTGATTTAGATAGAGCTTCTGATACAGGGGAAATCATTCCACCACCATTCGCTCGTGGGATGAAATTTATTATTGCAAGAATAATGGTCCATCTACTTCACTTGAAATGGTTGTTTGGTGGACTATCAGGGGATGATCCTTATATGCGTTTTGTGAACATTGTCAATATTTCCAAGTCATTTTATAAATTTTGAGTAGGGAAAAATGACATCATTCTAAGGTTATTTAATTTGTATTTGCTTGAGGAGGGAACTCTGTAGTTTAATAAGCTAGCACCTATTTCAATAAAAACCTAGAGGCAACTGAAAAGAGATTTCCAAAAAATATTTATTCTGTCTTCTAGAATGTTATAGTTGAGGGATGAGATCAATAACTTTTTGCAACTATCCAAAGAGGTCCTTACAAAAAATTGATGACATCCGAAAAGAAATTAACACAGTGTCCAAACCACAAGTTTAATGAAGAGAATCTAACAGAGATGTTCTATAGCGCATTGAATTCTATTACAAAGCTAATTGTAGATAATACAACAGAGGTAGCTTTTATGAATCTCACTTTCACCAAGGTTTTAGAGATATAAGAGAAAATGACTAAGATAATTTGTTCTTGGAATTCCATAGATTTTGTGGCAGAAAGCAATACTTAGTTTGGGTTGATGCCGGCATGAAAATATTAAAGAGAATAGGAATATGATCATGATATGGCTCACACAAAAATACAGATGGATTTACTCACTAAACATTTGTTATCATGTAATATAAAGAAGGATAAAGCATTTAGATCTCACAATAAACCAATTAAATTAGATTCTGAGGGGGACAGTGACTACTTAAATATCTAGAGGTGTTTCCTAGCTGGTAGGTAAGGAAAGCAAGGTTGGATCAATCAAAGGGATAATTATTATTAGAAAGATGGTTATAGAGACCATAATCAAGGAGATTGGAAGAATAAAATTGACTGGAGTGGATTATATGAGAGAATTAGAATCTTAAATAATAGGACCAATTATTCAAGGATGATGTCCATGAAAAACATGATGGCTAAGTTGCTTAAATGGGTAGAGTCAACCGATATAGGTTTTAAGGCAATGTGGGGTGATCTGTCAACCATGAGCCAATTGGTTGATTCCCATTTTAGCTATAGTAAGCTATTAGAGAAGGAAATGAACCAACTCTCAGTTGCTTCTAATCTAAGTAAAAGTTGAACATTACGGAGTGATGTGGTACAAATTCAAACAAATGATGGTACATGTTTGGCAATTACTACAATGAGAGGCAGAGTGCTATTGAACCTACGTTCTATAGTGCATCGCAAGGTTGATGATGGTAAGTAGGATGATGGGGTAAATGATGGTACACCAATTGATTTTAAAAAGCTGGCAGATTTAAAGGAGAAGAGTATAGAATTAGAACAACCATCTGTGTTGAAAAATACTACTAATGTGTAACATGGCAAAGAGAATGATGTAGAGGTTGACCCAATGAATATCCTAAGGCTACCATCTCCCTTTCAACATAGGTTGTAGAAGAAAGTAGATGAGGGTAAGTTTAGCAAATTCATGGTATGCCTAAAAAAATATTGGTAAAAGTGTCTTTTGTGTAGGCATTAGAGAAAATTCTAGGATACGCTATATTTATGATGGACCTTTAAGAAACAAGAGAATAGTTATCTATAAACCTATGGATAATATTTAGCATTGTAGTTCCATGGCTATTAGATCACTACTGTAGAAGAAAGCTAATCCAAGAGCTTTTATATTCCCGTATATGGTCGGGGCATTTAATTTTTCTATAGCGCTTTTTGATTTAAGGGAAAGTATCACCTTGTGTCATTTGAAGTCTTCAATAAATTAGGTTTTGAGACTCCTAAACCAACGTCTATGCGTCTATCAATGGCAGATCAGTCAGTGAAGAAACAAGTGGATATTCTCTATGATATTATTGTGAATGTGGTGAGTTTTATATTCCTTGTAGATTTTGTAATCCTTAATTGTGAAGTGGATTTTGAAGTACCCATAATCATAGGTAGGAAATTTTTAGAAATTGGGAAATTATTGGTTGATATGGAGCGAAATGATCTGAAATTTAGGCTAAATAATGAAGAAGTTACTTTTTTTTTTCAATCTATGAAGCAAATGAGGGAGATGAGTGTAGTTTCAGTTATTGATGTTATTGATGAAGTTGATCTAGATATAGTTGAAAAAAGTTTATTGTGGACACTTTAGTTGCAGTTTTAATGAATTTCAATAGTAAGGAATTGATAAATATGAAGATATTGTGTGTGTATTGACTAGAATGGGATCATAGTCATATGCTCCAAAGAAGCTGGACATGGATTTTAAAAATAGACCAACACCAACTGAAAAGCCTTCAATTAAATAACCACCAATATTAGAGGTTCAGAAAATATTAGGCCATCTTCGGTATGTCTTTCTTTGAGAAGGTAATACTTTAGTAGAGATCATTGCAACCGATTTAGTAGAATATCAGGTCGATGCCCCTATTTCAATATTGAGGCATTATAAGAGAGCCATTTGGTGGATAATTACCGATATCATTATAATTCCACTAGGGATCTGTACTAATAAGATCAAAATAGAAGAACACTATACTCCTACTATTATGCATCAATATAGACTAAATCCGCAAATGCAAGAAGTAGTGTAAAAAGAGAAAACAAAGTAGCTAGATGTGGGAGTGGTTTATTCGATTATATATAGTAAATGGGTAAGCCCAGTGTATTGTGTTCCCAATAAAACTACATACTCCTATCTTGGTGAAAGAAATTCATAATTTTCTTGACATAACGGTTTCAACAAGAAATTTATAATAGAATTTTCAAAAATTGAGAACCCACTTCGAAAATTGTTGGAGAAGAAACCAAGTTTGCATTTAATGATGACTGTTTGAAGGCTTTTCAATGCCTTATAGAAAAATTATTTTTTTCACCTATCATTTTCGCTCTAGATTGGTCAAAACCATTTGAATTGATGTGTGATGCATGTGGAGTTGCACACGAGGTTGTCATAGGTAAAATGAAAGAAAATCTTTCCCATAAAATTTATTACGCCAGTAAAGCTTTGAATGGTGCAAAAAAGAACTACATGGTGACCAACCAAGAGCTATTAGCAATAGATTATGCTTTCAGAAAATTTTGAGCGTATTTGTTGGGAATAAAAGTGGTAGTCCATACTGACCATGCGACACTAAGAAACTTAATGGAAAAGAAGAATGCCAAACTGAGTCTTATAATATGGGTGTTGCTACTGAAGGAGTTTGACTTTGAAATCAAAGACAAGAAAGGTTGTGAAAATCATATAGCTAACCATCAAAATTGGTTGGAGAGTTTAGGGCTGAGCTCAAACGAGATGGAAATAGACGATTCTTTCATTATGAGCAAGTTCTTGCTGCTACTCTTGATTTTGTGCAATAGTATGTAGATTTTGCAAACTTTTTTGTCAGTGATAGCATTCCAAGAAACCTCAGCTTTTATCAAATATAAAGTTTCTATATGAGGTAAAAAGATTTTTTTGCGATGAAACTTTTTTTTAGACATTGTGTTGACGATATTATTAGGAAGTGCACACAAGAAGTGGAGATATTATATATTTTTTAGGCTTGTCATTTCTCCATAGTTGGAAGACATCATACTGGTGATCATACCATCAAAAAGATCTTTTAGAGTGGTTATTATTGTCCCTCACTTCACAAAGACAGCTATAAATTTTTTAGGGCGTGTGATCAAGGGCAGTGACTATATTCCATCTATAGATATTATGTGATTTCAATGACGAATATACTACAAGTAGCTCTGTTAGACGTAGTACCTTTGTAAGATCCTATTGTCAAAAGTATATTTTTGTAGATGTGGAGTACGTTTCCAAATGTGTAAAAGCTATAAATCTAGCAAATAATGATGGGAAAGGATGGCTTCATTCTTAAGATGGAACATTTTCTCCCTTTTTAGTGTTCCATGAAGTATGAAAAGTAATGAATGTTATCATTTTTGTAACAAGATGTTCAGGGCTATTTTTGGAAGAGTTTGGAGTGAAGTAATACATGGTCAACTTGACTTGTCAACCATAAACTAGTGGGCAAGTGGTAGTGTCGAAAAGGGAAATCAAGAGTATTCTTGCCAAGACCATTAATGAAAATAGAAGTGATGGGTCTAGAAAACTTGATGATGCTCTATGGACATATTGAATAGCGTTCAAGAAAACCATTGGAATATCACCTTACTAACTCATTTTTTTAAAGCTTGTCACTTTCTAGTTTTGTTAGAACATAAGGAGCTGTGGGCACTCAAGAAGTTGAACTTTAACTAGAATTAAGCAGCAGACTAGAGGCTAGATCAACTTAATGAGATGGATGACTTGTACTTCCATGATTATGAATGATCTGATCTTTACAAGGAGAGGATGAAGCAGTACTATGGTCAAAGAATTGAATGAAGAGACTTTAAAGTGGGTGACTGGGAAGTAATGTTCGACTCGAGATTTAAACTCTTTAATGCAAAGTTGTAGTTGAGGTGGTAATTACACGACCCAAAATTGGGACTTTTAGTATGGTCATCTATAGACCAACATGAACAAGAGATCACCCCATTAACCTCTCCTATCCATCCGTCAATCTACAACAGTCGGATGAACTCTGAATATAAATTAATAGAGAGGAAACAAGATTAAAAGAGATAACTTATGAATGTCTAATCTTTCCATTCTTGTCAACATACAAAATCGATCCTACCCAAGTCCACAGTCATCCACAACCCTTTAACAATCTAATGTCTATACTATGTTGGGATATGCCCCCGACAACAACCCAAAAACAAAGTCTAATAAAAGTTTATTACATAAGATAGTACGACTACTAAATGTATGATTTATAAAGTATATAACCTTACCTCTTCAAAGTCAACACATGATCCGCTTGAACACCTAGTCACTACGCTGGAAGACAAGAAGAAGCTCTGGCACCTGTGTATCATGTGACACAGTGTTCAAAGATGGTTAGCGGTTGGAGCACTAGCATGAAACTCAAGGGTAAGGATAAAATAGTGACATTATTCCAAACAAAATAAAACCATAATAATCAACCACATTTATAAAATAGACATATAGATATATAGGTACATCATGTATGAAAAAGATAACAAGGACATAGAATGCATTTCAAAGCACCGGATCATAACCATAAGGTGGAGGACTCTAACCTTCGAACCACTTAGGTTATAACATGCAAGAGTATTCTAACCCTAAGACGTCTTAATATGAAAGTGGAATCTAACAAAAAGACTTTTGTTAGTCAAGTGTACCTTACCCATAAGCTATTTTTTAGACTAGTGGACTATAATCACTCGCCATCTTATCAAACAAGTGGACTCCAAACACAAACCATCTTATGATGAAAGTGGAATGTAACCACAAGCCTTCGTGCATTTATTTTTGACATTGGGTCTATAACCGACGTCCATGCATACATACCCAATCAATTTAACGTTTAAGGACTTTAACCCACTTAGCCATTTCAAGCCATCAAGGCCACAATTCAATGCCATACATGACCACAAGATATCAATGAACCATATATTTATCAATCACTTTAATAGGACAATGTATAATTTTAAACCACCATTGAATTGAATCTATGGTAATCAAGACCTTTATCAAACCATTAATTCTTCATTAGAATTCATAGAACAAGCTTTAGTTCAAACACAACTCAATTTCTTACTTAGTAACTCAAACCTTTTTTTATCTATTCCAACCACCAAGATTACCAATTCACTTCATACATGGAAAACAAAGACTTTTGAAAGTCTTATACCTATCATTCTTAATCATTAAGCCATTTCCTTAGCTCAAAACACCATTAACATGTGACTTGTTATTTTGAATAGACATTGTCACAAACACCTTGAGGGCATATCCTAACCAAGACCAAAATGAAAGTTGAAATCAATTATTTTTACTAGTGACACATTTGTTAAACCACAATAAAAAAGCAACCACATTGCAGACTATTTCAAAAAATAAGTAAAAAAAGCAAGTTTCAACGAGAGTAAACATCAACCATCACTATACACCAAAACCCTTAAATTTGTTTAAAAACTACAAATAATGATTCATAAACATTGTTTAAAAAACATGATATTTTAGAAATAATAATAAGGGAAGGGCCACATGCCTTATACAAGTTGATTCATGGAAAGATTTTTGACCCTTAAAATTTAGATCAATACTTTGGAAACCCTATTCTCCATCTTGTTAAAAAAGATTAGAGAGTGTTTTGGAATGTTTTTGAACTTGTATGTGAAAAATGAAGGGAAAAATAATGTTATAAGTTGTGGGTTGTAAGAATTTAGGGGTGGGAAATGTCTATAATCCCATCATGTTAAAAGCTGAATGTTGCACCCAGGATGATAAAAGTTCTAGACCCAAGCCATACCCTAGGGTATGAGTGGTATCATAACTTGTACCCTAGGATTCACCATGGACCCATAAACTATTCAACATATTACCGTGCAAAGATAAATCTTACCATAGGGTATGAATGGTAACCTCAAATTTAACTTGAGTCGTACCATTCACAGATTACACTAGGCTAAGAATATGCCATCATACAACTCAGGAAAATAAGACTCCTACCCAAACATAGACTAAGAAGAGGCTAAATTATACCTTGGTCAGAATATAAACCCCACTACACTCCATAACGTATGAGTTAGAGGACCCCAAGTCATATCCTAGGGTACGACTAGTACCCTTGAGTAGTTCCTTGCATAGAAACTTCAACTAAAGGATTTTTTCTAAGGGTCCAAAGCCTAAGTGTTGAAATTCTCCCCCATTTGGATCATTCATCCCCAAATGATGGGTACCACAGGCACAAGCATGAGTTAACATATTAATACACATCAAAATAACCTTTAACTAACTTAGAACACAAAGACATATAATAAAGGATATAGACATCTGCCATGATCACTATTAGTCAATCGTTTATTCAATTTTCTTTAGGACTCAAACACACCGTCTATCAGAACACTTACTCAATTAAAAGTTTAGGGACTTGAACGTCTGGCCTCTCCAAGAACTAAGTTAAGTTAAAAAGATTAATACATACCTCAAGCACTAATTTCTAAAATGGAAAACAAATATGGATACATGGACGTTATGTCTACTCTTCCTCCAACGTAGCTTCCTTGGACTTTTTGTTCCGCCATAGTACCTTCACCAAAGCCACCTATTTTGTTCACAACTGGTTAACTTGTCGATCAAATATCCTTATAGGGACCTCCTCATAGTACAAAGAGTCTAAAATACTGACATTTTCCACGGGAACAAATAACCAAGGGTCATCTATTTATTTTTGAAACATAGACACATGGAATATCGGATTGATTGAGCTCAAACTAGTGGGTAAATACATCTTATAGGCAATATGACCAACCCTCTTCAAAATCAGATATGGACCAATATAACAATGACTAAGCTTTCATTTCTTACAAAATTAAATCATTCCCTTAATGGGAGATACCTTTAAGAATACCCAATTATAAAAATTAACCTCCAACTTCCTACACCTTACATCCAGGGTTGTGTAGTGAGGATAGAAGTTTTGCAGACGAATCAAGTGTTTGTGATTCAGCATTGAGGTAAGCTTTTGTCTACTCTTCTTTACAAGATATAAGGATTTATATATTTCATGTGAATGATAATGTTAAGATTTAATATGGGTAGAATAAATTATTCATGATTATTTAAGTTTGCAGATTCGATGAGGGATTTTATCCATAATAAAAAATGCTTATTACACTTTTAGGATCCTATTTCCTTCTTGATAGAGGGAGAAAATTCATAGAATCATAGTCCTATTATGCAAGATTTTTGGTGTAGCTTAAGAGTTTGAAGCATTATTAGTATGAATATCCTTATGTAAACTATTTAGCGACTTTGAAAACATAATTTTGATGGAGTTGACTAAATTGGTCATGTTCATTGTGGAATTCTATTCTAGGTATTGATGATGTATTATGTGCCATATAGAGGTCAATATATACACTTTAACCTAATGTGGGGACGAAATTGGATAATTGTGAAATTCGAGAATTACAAGTGGGTTCTTCTAGCCCACCTTAGGCTAAGACATATGCTAGCATTTATGGTCTTATTTATGCATGTAATAAATCATTGATACTGTTGAGCCATTAGTATGAGATTACTAGGTTTTTGATGCTAAGATAAAGAAACAAATGAAGATGGAGTTTTTTGCTACATACTTGATTAGTTTTGGGTATTTATGACACTTTTTTAATGTATGTGATCAAAAAAGGTGTTGAAACTTATTGTTTGAAAGTATGGTCACAAGAGTTGGACGTCTTTACAGTTACAGCTATCTACATGTGGAACACATGTAGCATATATGGTCTGTATGTGACTAAGAAAAGTATGAGAATTGAAGATGTCGATGGTGAAAAGGCATAAAATGATCTTTTGGCACATACCTAGGTCAATATGTGGAACGAATGTGGGTAGGGTATATGCAAGAAAATCAGCATCTAGAGAGAAGAAGGTGCAAGAAATTTTTCTATCACTTATATGCATATACATGCTTCTAGCCTCAGGCAGCATATTGCACATGCGCTCAAGGCTAAGCCGCATGTAGTCACATATAAGTGGCCACCAAGCATTTTTTGTCATTTTTCATCTAGGCTTTGATTTAGGGTTTTGTCATGTACTATTAATACCCTTTATGTATCTTTTAGCAGAAGAAATGCACTATTAATACTTACAAATATATTTTGATTCCAAGATTTTATTTTTTATCTTGGAATTCTCTTATATTGATTTTGTTTGATTAATTGTATTAATGTTTTATGTTTTTAGTTGTGATTATTCTGAGTACATCTTATGATTTAACTAATGAATGTTATAACAAGCATGAGCGATTAAAAAACCTTAGAAATAGTTGTGAAATCTCTGACGGATTGATGAAGTACATGAAAAGTTATGCTGTCCTGAACCAATACCAATGCATGCATCGTATTATCCTCACTTTAGTATTTATTTTAGCAGTTGAAAACATTAGGATCCTACCATGATTATTCCTACATACTCGCAAATAGGAGTAATGACTAGGAAAAGATAATTACAACAGTAAGATAGTTAGTTTTTACCTAATAACTAGAAACTCAAAAGTTAACAGTTAACTAGGATCTAATATAAGGGTTAGTAAGGGGAAATTCTAAGACTCAAAAGATAAAGGGTGAAATTTGTCTTTTAGTGAAAAAGACGTTTGGTGGTACATAACTTATCAGATTGTACATGCAAGGTATTTCGTGTGTTCAATAAAGCACATTAAGCCTATGGATTTGAAAAACAAGGGGGAACACAATCCTAGTATTCACTGATGATTGATTACAATAAAATTTAATAGTAGCTACGTGTTTGATATTAATACTGTAAACCCCCCCATTTACCTTTCAAATTTTCCCATTAATTACAACAACTGAAATCTACAATTCCACATAGTCCCTTGGGATTTGGTTCAAGCCCTTTTTAGGTTACTATGTTTAACAACAACTACATAATGTTATGATTGAAGGTTTAACTTGGGCATTATTAGTGGCCTTTCCTGTGATCACTTTTTTGGTTGGCTTATCGGAAAATTCTTTATCTTAGGATGTTGGTTCATATTCTTGTAGTGATTTCGACATTAACATAGGTCTCACGCATAGTAATTCCTTCCTCGTTAAGGTAATTTGTTGTTTGTTAGAGTTAGGATTTTCCTACTTGGGTGGATTCTTTAGATCACCATTTTAGAGTTTGTTCAATATAATAAGATATGGTGGAGTGCCTCTCGTTCATGCTATGTGCCTGAAAATATTCTTTTCAATGATGGAGTATTGGACTTGTTAGTTTTTGGCTAAAGGTGTATTTCTATGAGTTTCTAATATTTTTGATATTACTAGCATAAGTTGCAGCCTTAGGGAGTTCTTGTGTATGCGTTGATAGTTAATGCACTCCAGCAGATGCAGAGTTGATTCATTGTGTTTTCGGCTAGTGAGTTTGATCTTGGGTGTATTTATAAGCTTAAGCACTATTTTTTACCATATATGAGCTATGTTTATTGAGAAAAGTGTTTTGAATCATATGTTTTATGCTTCTTTTGAACCATATGAGCTATCTAACATGATTAGTACAATTTTAGGAGTCATGGAATCAAATGGAGACATAGAGGGATCATGGAAGGTGAATAGTAAAATACATAAGAAAAATTGCATGTTGGAGGCACTATGTTTCCTGCAATTCCATGGGTGCATGTTAAGCTTTGCACCGTGACCCCTAGGTTATACGTTAGCTTCACGCCGTGACCCTATGAGTTGCCATAGAAGTATGTACCATAATACTATAATCCAAGGCAAATTTTCTTGTAAATAAAGACTATGTGTTTGTGGGTGATTTCCCAAGACAATTATAGATCCCCCAATTATAGTTTGAATATACATTACGTATTTTTGGAAGAAGAGAAGTGGAGGCTATCTATTTCCATTAGGGTCCCTCTTGTAATCTCAAATAATCTTTGATTTTGGTATGAATAGTTTAATTTATTCAATGTTAATTCTAATGATGAGTGCTTAGGCTTTTTAGCTAGTGTTATGGTAACCTTTTAATTAACAATCTAAACTAAGGGTTTTGAGTTCTATTTACAATTGTTATTATATCTAATTGTCATCATTTTGAATGAATTCTCATGGTTGCTAACTTTAGAGTGTGCCTTAAAACACAATTTTCTTGTCAAAGAAGTTCTTGTTAGGGAAAGATAATAGTGACAAAGAGTTAGATATTCCAATATCTAATTTGTGAGGTAATTCCTTAATCGGATTAATGCCTTGTAGAGTACGTATATCTATCGATACCACTTTAAGTTTGAGAAAATAAAAGTTTGTCTTTCCTTGAAGGGTGATAAATACTTGGATTGAAACTTTAATGTGTTACTCTACAAGTATGATCTGTAGATGAATTCATACAACCCATAGTTCAAAAGAGTTAAAATAAGGGTGTACATAATCCTAGTTTACCGTTTCTCTATGTTCAATCATTACAAGAACTATCTCATTGTTTACAAATTGAAATAACTAAAGTAACCTTTAAATCAAACCCCTTTTATATTGGGGAAAAATATGATTACAAGTCAAGTTATCTGCATAAAACATAATTAACACTATATTCCCAGTGAAATTCGCCCCAACCTTTGTTAGGTTATACATTTCAAGATGACCACTTATACTTATACAGAAGCAATTATAGTTTAGGTGTATCAAATTTTGGCACCGTTGTCTGGGAATATGATTGTCAATTAAGTTTAGGAGCATAACTGACTCATAGTCAAGTTCCTATACTTTTGTTTGTTGTTTTTGTAATTGTAGGATAATTTATTATGTATACCACATACCAGATGATTATTCAAGCCTCTATAACCTTAAGATCATGAACTTCAATGGACATTGAGTAGTTAAATAGAAGCATATCATAAGGTAGACAGGTTGGCTGCATTGGCCAACACCTAGGTGAACCAATAGAACATTGATACACAAGGTCATGTAATGAATATAGATAATAATGACCTAGGAAATGATGAGTTGGTTGACCTAACAAATAGGAGGCATGTTGATAATGCGGCACCAGTTTACTGCAATCATCAACTATGAGGTATAAGATGCCAAAAGCCTGCGATGGAATTTGATCTAGATAATGATGATGAAGAAAATTTGGATAAAGCTATTGCTATAGGAGAAATCATTTCACCACCCTTGGCTCCTGGGGTGAAATTCAATATTGGAAGAATAATTATCCATCTACTCAATTTGAAAAGGGTATTTGGTAGACTATCGGGTGATGATCCTAAAATGCATTCGTTGAACTTCATCAATATTTAAAAGTCATTTGAAAAATATAGAGTAAGGCAAAATGCCATTCGTCTAAGGTTATTTACTATGTATTTGTTTAGGGAGGTAATACTTTAGTCGAATAAGATGGAACCTACTTCTATAACAACCTGGAGGCAACTGGAAGGTGATTTCAAAGAAAGGTTCATTCTGCCTTCTAAGATGTTATAATTGAGGGATGATATTAACAACTTTTGGCAATTGTCGAATGAGGTCCTTCATTAAATTTGGATGAGAACCAAAAAGAAATTTCCACTTTGTCCAAATCACAAGATGACTAAATAGCTTCTAATGGTCATGTTTTATAAGACTTTGAGTTCTGTTACAAAGCTGACTATAGATAATACACTAGGGGGAGCTTTCATGAATCTCACTTTAACCGAGGCTTCAAAGATATTAGAGAAAATGACTAAGATATGTTGAGATTGGATTACCATTGATTGTAAGGTAGAAAACAATAATTATTTTAGTGGAATGTCAGCATAACAACATCGAAGAGAAGAGGAACATGATTAGGATATGGTTCACATAATAACACAAATAGATTTACATACTAAACATTTGCTATTAGGTAATGTATAGAAGGACAAACCAGTTGGGTCTCACAATAAAATAGTTGAATCTGATTCAGAGGAAGAAAGAGACTAGTTAGATAACTTAGGGGTTTCCTGGCTGGTAGCTAAAGAAACCAAGGCTGGAGATAACAAAAGGATAATTAATAAGTAAAAGTTGGTTATAGAGACAGTGATCAAGAAGATTGGAAGAATTAAAATGAATGGAGTGGATTGTATGAGCGAACTACAAGCTAAGATAATACGACCAATTACTCAGGGATGACGTCCATAAAAAACATGATTACTAAGTTTCTTAAAAGGCTAGAGTCAACTAATACCACTGGTTAGGTAATGTGGTGTGATCCATCAACCATGATAAAATTGGTTGATTTCCATTCTGTGTCTATTAAAACTTGGATCAGAAAATGAACCAGCTATCACTAACTTCTAATCAAAGTAAAAGTGGAACATTATAGAGTAATATGCTACAAACTCCAAGGAATGATGGTACATGTATGGAAATTACTACTATGACAGGCAGAGTTCTATCAGGCCTCCATTCAATAGTGTAGCACAAGGTTAATGATGTTGAGTTGGATTATGTGGTAAATTATGGTATACCTATTGAGTCCAAAAAGCGTGGAGATTTAAAGGAGAAGAGTATAGAAGTAGAACAATAATTGGTGTTGAAGAATACTACTAATGTGTAACATGGAAAAGAGAATTATATAGAGGTTTCCCCAAGGAATATCCTAAGAATACTATCTCCCTTTCAACATAGGTTGAAGAAGAAATTAGATGAGGGTAGGTTCAGCAAATTCATGCTTATGTCTACGCGTCTATTGATGGCAGACCAATTAGTGAAGAAATTAGTGGGTATTCTCTATGGTGTTATTGTGAATATGGATAATTTTATATTCTGTATAGATTATGTAATCCTTAATTATGAAGTGTATTTTGAAGTACCCTAATCTTAGGCAGGCAATTTTTAAAAATTGGGAGAGTACTTGTTAATATGGAGCAGAATGAACTGAAATTTAGGGTAAAAAATAAAGAAATTAGTTTTTTTGTTTCCAAATCTATCAAGAAAATGAAGGAGATGAGTTTAGTTTTGGTTATTGATGTTATTGATAAGTTGATATAGATGCAGTTGAAGAAAGGTTTGTTGTGGAGACTTTAATTGCAGTCTTAATGAATTTCAATAGTGAATTAATTGATGAATAGAAAGATATTGCATGTGCATTGATTGGAATGGGGTCATACTCATAAGATCTTAAGAAGATGGACATGGATTTTAAAAATAGACCAATACTAACTTCTAACCCTTCAATTGAATAACCATCGATGTTGGAGCTAAAGGAAATATTAGGTTATCTTTGGTATGACTTTTTGGGATAAGGTAATACCTTACTAAATATCATTACAGCTGATTTGGTTGAGTATCAGGTCAATGACTTTATTTCATTATTGAGGCATTATAAGATAGTCATTTGGTGGATGATTACTGGCTTTATAATAATTTCACCGCGGATCTGTACTCATAGAATCCAGCTAGAAGAAGACTGAACTCCTACAATTAAGCATCAGCAAAGACTAAAATCCACCAATGCAAGAAGTAGTAAAGAAAGAGATAACAAAATGGCTAGATATGAGAGAGATTTATTCAATTTTTCATAGTAAATGGGTAAGCCCTGTGGGTGTGGTTTATTTAATTTTTGATATTAAATAGGTAAGCAAAGTGTAGTGTGTTCCTAATAAAGCTACCTCCTCCTATCTTGGTGAAAGGAGTTCGTAGTTTCCTTGGCAATAACTGTTTCCACAAGAGATTTATAATAGATTTTTCCAAAATTGAAAACCCACTTTGCAAATTGTTGGAGAAGAAACAAAGATTGAAACTTAATGAAGATTGTTTGACGGTGTTGCAATGCCCTAAAAAAATTACATCATTTTTGCTCCAGATTGGTCAAAAGAGTTTGAAGTGATGTGTTATCCAAGTAGAGTTACACTCGAGGGTGTCCTTGGGAAAAATAAAGGAAAGTTTTTTCATAAAATTTATTGCATGAGTAAATCCTTGAATGGTACACAAAAGAACTGCACAGTGACAGACCAAGAGCTCTTAGCCCTAGCTTATTCTTTCAATAAATTTTGAGTGTATTTGTTGTGAACAAAAGTGGTATTGCAGACTGACCTCATAAAACTATGATACTTAATGGGAAATAAGAATGCCAAACATACTCTTATAATATGGGTGTTCCTACTTAAGGAGTTTGACTTTGAAGTCAAAGATAGGAGAGGGTATGAAAATCATGTAACATACCATCTGTGTTTGTTTGAGAGTTAAGTGAGGAGCTCAAACGAGTTAGAAATAGATGATTCTTTGTTTGATGAGTAAGTTCTTGTTGCTACACTTTATTTGGTGCAATGGTGTGTAGATTTCGCAAACTATTTTGCTAGTGATATCATTCCAAGAAACCTCAAATTGTATAAAAAGAAGAAGTTTCTACATGAGGTATAAACGTTTTTCTAGGATGAAACTTTTTTGGTTAGATGTTGTGTTGATTACATTCTTAGAAGATGCATACCGAAGGTGGGAGATGTTATATATTTTTTAGGCTTGTCATTCCTCCCCAGTTAGAGGACATCATACGGGTGATTGAATAGCCAGAAAGATCTTGTAGAGTGGTTATTATTGTCCCTCACTTCACAAAGATGCATATAAATTTTTATGGGTGTGTGATTAATACCAGCGACAACTGTCCATCTCTAAACATCATGAGATTTCAATAATGTAGATATTGGAGGTTGAGTTATTTTTCATATAGGGAATAGATTTCCTGGATCCTCTTGAGAGCATCTATGGTCACAAGTATATGTTTTTAGTTGTGGAGTACATGTCCAAATGAGTAGAAGCTATAGATCTAGCAAATAATGAAGGAAAGAGCATGGCTGCATTCTTGAGAAGGAACATTTTCTCCCATTTTGGTGTTCCACAAACCATAATATATGACAGAGATTCTACATTTTGCTACAAGATGTTCTGGCCTATTTTTGCAAAGTTTGGAGAGAAGTAACACATGGAAGACTTTCCTTATCATCCATAAACTAGTGGGCAAGTGGCAGTGTTGAGAAGGGAATTTAAGAGTAGTATTGCCATGACCACTAATGCAAATAAAAGTGATGGGTCGAGAAAACTTGATGATTCTCTATGGACATATAGAACTGCTTTCAAGACAAATATTGGAATGTCTCCTTACCAACTTATTTTTGGTAAAGTTTGTCACTTTCTAGTTGAGTTAGAACATAAGGCGTTGTGGGCACTCAAGAAGTTGAACTTGAACTGGAAAGAAGCAGCTGACTTGAGGCTAGATCAACTTAATAAGATGGATGAGTTTCGCCTCAAAGATTATGAATGGGCTAATCTTTACAAGAAGAGGATGAAGCAGTACCATGGTCAATGAATCGAATAAAGAGACTTTCAATTGGATGATTGGGAACTATTGTTTAACTCGAGATTTACAATCTTTCCTGCGAAGGCATAGTTGAAGTGGTTATGACAATACCCAAAACCAAGACTTATCTTATGGGCATCTCAAGCCTAATAAGAACTAGAGATCGCCTCGTTATCCCATCATATCTATCACATCAATCCACAAGAGTCAGATGAACTCCGAATATAAAATAAGATAGAGGAAGAAAGACTAATAAACATAACATAGGAAAGTCTAATCTTTCCATTCATGTAAACATAGAACATCCATCCTACCAAAGTCCACAGTCATCAACAATCCTTTACTAATCCGATATCTTTAATATGTCAGGATATGCTCTCGAAAACAGCCCAAAAACAAGTCTAACAAAGTCTATGACATAAGATAGAAAGACTACTAAATGTATGCTTTATTAAGTATAAAAGCTCACCACTTCAAAGTCAACATATGATCTGCTCGAACACCTAGTCACTACAATGGAAGAGAAGAAGAAGCTCCGGACACATGTAACTTAAGGGTAAGAATAAAATAGTGCCATTATTTAAAACCAAGTCAAATAATCAAAAGCCACTACATTTGTACATGTAGATATATAGATGCTTCAAGTGCCAAAATGATAACAAGGACATAGCATGCATTTTAAAGCACCCAATCCTAAACCATGAGGTAGAGGACTATAACCTTCTAACCGCGTAGGTTATATTAAGTAAGAGGACTCTAACCCTAAGACTTCTTATTATGAAAGTGGACTCTAAGAAATGCCTCTTGTTAGACAAGTGGACTCTAACCACAAACCATTTGATAGACTAGTAAACTCTAACCACTCACCATCTTGTCAAACATGTGGACTCTAAACACAAATCATCTTATAACGCAAGTGGACTGTAACTACAAGTCTTCATGTGCATTACTAGTCGACATTGGGTCTGAAAAACTTTTTCCATGCATACATACCAACTTAATTTAACATTTAAGGATTTTAACCCACTTAGCTATTTTAAACCATCAAGGCCATAATTCAATACTATACATGACCACAAGATCTCCATGAACCATATATTAATCAATTAGTTTAATAGGATAATGTATAATTTTAAACCACCATTCAATTCAATCTATAGTAATCAAGAGCTTTGTCAAACCATTCATTCTTCATTAGTATTCATACAACAAGCTTTACTTCAAACATATTTCAATTTCTTACTTAGGAACTCGAACCCCTTTTAAACTATTCTAACCATAAAGGTTACCAATTTACTTCTTACATTCCAAACAAATACTCTATAAAGTCGTTTACCAAACATTATTACTCCGGAAGTCTTTTCCATAGCTCAAAACACCATTACCACGTGACTTGTTATTTCTAGTAGATATTTTCACAAACACCTTGAGGGTACATCCTTACAATACCAAAATAAAAGTTGAAATCATTTATGGTTACTAATGACCAATTTGATAAACCATAACTAACAAGCACCCACATCTGCAGACCATTCCAAAACAAGTATTAAACATAAGTTTAAACAAAAGCAAACATCAGCCATCACTATACACCCAAACCTAAAAACTTTGTTTGGAAAATAACCAATAATGTTTCATAAACATCATTTAAAAAATTTTATATTTGAGAAATAATGATAAGGGAAGAGTCATATTCCTTATACAAGATGATTCATGGATAGATTCTTGACCCCCATAGCAATTAGATAAACACTCTGGAAACCTGGGCCTCCATCTTGTTAAAGATATTTAGAGAGTGTTTTGGAATGTTGTTGAACTTGTATAGATTATGAATGAAGGGCCAAATAATGTTACAAGTCATGGGAAATAAGGATTCAGGGGTGGGAAATATCTGGCATCAGTTTAAAAAATGAAAGTTACACCAAGGAGGATACGAGTTCCACACATATGTTGTACACTAGAGTATGAGTGGTATCCTAACTCATACCCTAGGATTCACCATGGACCTATAAATTGTTCAATATACAACCATTCTAAGATAACTCATAACATAGGGTATAAATAGTACCCTAAACATTAACCTGAGTCATACCTTGGATATATTGAACTATGCTAAGCATATGATATCATATGACTAGGAAAAATATGACCCATACCCTAACATTCGACTTAGGAGAGTCTAAATTGTACCTTGCACAGAATGTAACCCCCACTACACTGCATAACATACGAGTAAGAGGACACCAAGTCAAATCCAAGGGTACTACAAGTACCCTTGAGTCGTACCTTGCCCAGAAAGTTGAAAGGAACTTTTCTAAGGTTCCAAAGCCTAGGTGTTTCAATACTCCCCCACATGGATCATTCAACCACAAATGAAGGGTAAGGTAAGCAAAAGCATGATTTAACACATTATTCCATGTCAAACTAACCTTTAACAAACTTAAAACACAAAGATATAAAATAAAGGATAACACACATGCCATGATCACTATCAATCAACCATTCATTCAATTGACTTTGGGACTCCAACCCATCATCTATAAAATAATTGATCTATTCAAAGTTTAGAGACTTGAACCCATGGCCTACTAAATAAATAAGTCTAGTTAAGATGATTTATACATACATCAATCACTAGTTTCTGAAATATATATACTTCTATGTTATGTCCTCTCTGCCTCCCATGTAGCTTCCTTGGACTTTTCGTTCCTCCATATAACCTTCACAAAAGCAACCTCTTTCATTCACAATCGGTTAACTTATTGATAAAATATTCACACTTAGATATCTTCAAAGCACAAAGACTATGGAATACCAACATACTCTAAGGGAACAACTAACGAAGGGTCACCTATATATTTCTGCAATATAGACACATGGAATACCAGATGCATAGAGCTCAAAATATAGGGAAACTCCAACTCATAGGTAACATGACTAACCCTTTTCAATATAAGATATAGACCAGCTTAACGAAGACTAATCTTTTCTTTCTTACCAAATTGCATGACTTCATTCAAGGGAGATACCTTTAAGAATACCCAATCATACAAATTAAACACCAAATCCCTATGTCTCACATCCATGATCGTGTAGTAAAGATGGAAGTTTTGTAGACAAATCAATGGTCTGTGATTCAGCATTAAGGTAAGTTTTTAACTATTCATATTCACAAGATGTTGGGTTTTATATATTACATTTAAATAAGAATATTAAGATTTAACATGGTTAGAATGAATTAGTCTTAGTTATTTAAGTTTACGAATTCGATGAGGGATTTTATCCGAAAGGTGAAATGCTTATTAAACTTTCAAGATCCTACTACCTTCTGGATAGATGGAGAAATTTCATCGAATGATGGTTCTATTATGCTATATTTGGTATGTAGCTTAAGTGTTGGAAGTGTGACTACTATGAATATCCTTATGTGAACTATTTAGCAACCTTGAAACTATAATTTAGGTAAAGTTGACTTAATTGCTCATGTTCTTGGTGGAATTCCAATCTTAGGATTGATCGTGGCTTATGTACTATCTAGAGGTCAATATATACACTTTAACCTTATCTAGGGAAAACATTGCTTAAATCTGGAATTCAAGGATTACAAGTTGGGTTCTTCCAACCCACTTTTCACCAAGACTTGTGCTAGCACTTTTAAGCTTATTTATGCGTGATAGACATAGTTGAGACTATTGAGCTTATAGTATGAAATTACTTTATGTCTTGGAGAATGATTCTGTGTTTTCTATGTATTATGATTAATGGCTTATATCTATGATATGACTTTTGAATTTGATTTATTATTTGGCATATTGATATGCTTATAATATAGGCATAGGCATAATATTAATATTTTTCCTAATGATATCTGAAGCCTTATAGGTAAATATGCTTTATTGATATAAATAATAGCTTTTATATATGATATTCCTTATTGATATGAGATGGCATATGAATATGATTATTGATATAGGTTTCCGACATGTATTTAGGCATAAGGTCATGATTATGATGTTGCAATTAATCCAGGCATGTTATTATGCCCAAGGAAATCTAAAAATATTGATTGAACATCAGGGAAGTGTTTATCCTTATAAATGATGTTTTGAAGTTTATAGATATATTGATGCTTATGGTCCCATTATTTGTATATTAGCAATGGAATGCATAAATTCGGTACATTAATGATCAGTAAATTGTCACATAATACAATTCATAAAAAATATGGTTTTATTACTGTTTTCCTAAATGGGATTAACTCCCAAGTTACACCAAAAAATAGAATTCTTCATAATAATAATTGCCATTCATAACAAATAAATTATGAATAAAGAGACTTAAATGATATTTTAAAGATATGACCGAGATAGATTTTGATCTATGATTCTTATACTACTATTTACTCTAGTCTTGAGATAGTTTGATCCTCTCTACACTATTATAATAATTTAGTCCCAATTTTTACCCTAGGCAATATATTTTTGAATTTATAGTCTTTATAGCCACGGCTTTAGTCCGTGCACCTATTATATATCTATATACACATCTGTCAAATATGGAACGGAGGATGATGATGTATTAATTATATAAATTCTTGGTTAAATCCAATGATAGATTATAGTAATGATGTTATATAAATATATATGAGTGTGTGTGTTGATGATTATGATTATATGCTTATATGCGCGGTAAGGCCAAAAGATTATTATGATATTAATTATATATACTATGTTTGATTTAGGAGGGTGCGTATTATAATGATGCTTAAAATAGTGATGGTTAGGATTCTATAATTATGATATTGATTATAATTAATGGTTTGATAACATATATACATTATGATACTCGGATTTGATATGATGTTATGGATTGCATTGCATTCATTCTTGCATACGAATTTCCTATCACAATTATGTACCTATATTTGTCATCCTTATGGAGGGTTGCATAGGTATGGATGATAAGTATGGCTTATGTTGTGTTGTATATTGATTGAACCTTCTGAGCTTATGGCGTTGGGTGTTCAAAAGTGCTCAGTTAGTGTAATACTCCAGGAAATTTTTCGTTGAAATTTTGTGTGTAAACGTGTTGGGTTCTATCTTGTAGAATAAATTATAAATTTTCCTTGCAAATGTCCTTAGATTATGACCTAACATTGCATAGAATATCAAATAATCTTTCCAACGATACATGGATCATCCAAAACGGACACCCGAGCGATGAGTTATAAATATTTTGATCGAACTGTGAATAGTAGCAAACAGTAAAACGTGCAAGAAAAAGTACTGAGGACTGGCGTATTTTTGCTTCAACTTTGAACGATCATAACTTCTTGTATATAATGATCTAAGTGATCTACTATATATCAATGAAAAGCTCTATGAGTCCTCTTTCTAATGAAATTGGTTTCATCCAATTTGTTTATCGAAGAAAAATGTTATGGTCAATCTACTTCATCCTAGCAAAGTAAATTTCTGGGAAAACTTCAAACGATCATAACTCCTCATACACAATGATCTGGGTGAGATACTATATATCAACGGAAAGATATGAGAGTTCTCTTTCTAATGAAATTGTGTTTTTTTAGAAAGTATGTGTTATAAGCACGTTGATGTTGAATATTTGAGATATTTTGAATGGTTTGACCTTTTGATCTTAATGGAGTTGTTTTGAACTCAAGTGTGAAAGAAATCCACAACGTGGTTGATTTTGATAGATGGGAAGCATTATGGCTCCCGATGTATATTTAGATATTACTAAAATTGTGTTGTTGTGGATTGCCTTTGAAATGACCTGAGCTAAGTCCGAGAGAAATCTTTAGCACCGAGTGGGAGCTATAAAGCGACCTTACTTCCTTAGAAATACGTGCCCCCATAGGAGTGAGCCTAAGGCTCATTTATATAGTGATCACTAGTTTGTGTGGATTTGATATCGATATTCCTACTCTGATGGCAAGGAATGGATGGCTCTCCCCAATGTGGGTTGTACGTTGGACTCCATGTAGCTCACATGGTTAAGGTCGGTTATAGGATCTTCTAGTGTGAGTGTGTTTCCTTGTGTCTATGGTGAATGGTGAAGTAATTTGAAAGTGGAATTGTGAAAGTTATTCTTTCGAAAGATTTAAATGATATTTACATTATGAGAATTGATATTATTGATGAACTAAAAGTCATTGACAAAGTAAATGATGACTCACATGTGTTATTGTACTTATTTCATCCTCTCATGATTATGATGATTTTCTTCAAGCTACGTGAGTCTTTCATACATCCTACATATTTCATATAAATATTTATGATGATGATGTTTATACAAATGCATATACCCCCATATACTCGGTTTCTTTCCATGGTACTGACCCATATCTTCTGATGTGGGCTGCATTTTCTCAAAATGTAGGTTCAGGTGCTCAGTTCCAGGTTTGACTGTGATTCTTCGAGCATGCTATTCTGCATCCTCTGTTGTGGTGAGTCCTCATGTTCCGAGGACGTGATGTCTGATGTTGGTTTCACGGAATTGATTACATTTTATAACTGAGTTTGAGTCAGTTGGGGCATGTCTTAATGGCTCGCTAGTTTATTGATTTTCCTAAAGGCCTGTCAGACTAGTATAGATGTTGGGAGTTGACTAATAAGTCGTATTTTGTTATCTTTCTGAAATTCTTTTATTCTTGGATGATTATTACTCTATTGATATTTGAGAGTTATTTATGGAAACCATTGATTTGTGTTGAATTGAATGAAAATGGCTCAAAGGGTTAGCTTAGGGCTACTCGTATCCTCATGCACCGTGTGACGCCCCAGGACCCATTTTTCGTGGTGTTACAGTTAGGTATTGTTTGTCTAAACTAGGCAGTTACATACATTGCCATTCCTATTGTTATTATTATTGATATGATCATTTGTTACGTCTAGTTTTTGATAGATTGGTTCATGCTTCGACTTCGAGATGTTTGGTATTATTCAGGATCTTCTATATTATGATTATATTATTATGCATGATTAATTCATGATTAGATGTATGGTTTGGAAAACCTAAAGTATTTTAGTACTATTTCTTGCTACGATTATGAGGTCTTAAAATACTAACTTGAATATTTACCCTGTACTTCAAGATGACCTTTTTCATATATATGTAACTTTGATGTTAACATATGTACTTTCCTTTTATTTATTCAGATTGTACATTCATTTATTTTCCTTGTATACTCATAAATATCTTTCTTTTTCCCTTATTTTGTATATTGGCCAGTGATTTATGTTTGTAATACCCTAGGAAATATTTCGTTGAAAGTTTATGCGTGAACGTGTTGGGTTCTATCTTCTGGAATGAATTACAAATTTTTCGTGCGGAATGTATTAGATTATGACCCACCATTATGTATAGTAACGAATAATCTTTCCAAATATATGTGGATCATACAAAATAGACTCCCGAACGATGAGTTATGAACATTCCGATCGAACCATGAATAGTAGCGAACAGTAAAACATGCAGGAAAAAGTACTGAAGCCTGGCGTATTTTTGCTCCAAATTTACATGATCATAACTCATTGTACATAATGATCTGGGTAATCTACTATATATCAATGGAGAGCTCTGCGAGTTCTCTTTCTAATGAAATTGGTTTCATCCAATTTGTCTATCGGAGCAAAAAGTTATGGCCGATCAACTTAAGCCTATCAAAAACAAATTTTTTGGTCAACTTCAAATGATCATAACTACTCATACAGAATGATCTGGGTGAGATACTATATGTCAATGGAAAGATATGAGAGTCCTCTTTCTAATTAAATTAGTTTCATCCAATTTGGATATCGGAGAAAAACGTTATGTTTAATCTACTTTAGATTATAAAAACAGTCCACCAAAGGACATATTCGAGAATATTTTTGATTTTTAAGGGCGTTTTGGTCATTCTTCCTCATCCAAAATCCATCTAAACCCTATATTAAAGTCTATTAAAAACATTATATGTTATATTTCATCAAATTCCATCAAAAAGAAAACCCTAAGCTCCTACATCCAACTTCAAGAACCTACAAAGTTCACTATTAATTCTGCAAATTTATTCAAGATTCCAATTTTCTAGCTCAAGAACTCCAAGAACCATCACTCAAAGGCACGATTAACATCTCAAAAATGAGTATCGATCTAAATTTCATCATTCAAGGTATGTGGGGTTTTTCAACAAGAACTCTCTTTCGTTCTTGTGCCCAAAAGTAATTTTCTTTACAAAGGCATGATTTTAATTTGATTTTTATGAATTTGAAGCATGAACCCATATCTTATGATGATTATTATGAAATCTTAATGTTTATGATTTTGAAAGATGAATTTACATGTGTGGAGATATAAGGCATGAATCTTGAATGATATTTATCATGATTTTGATATTTGGGTCGTGAATCCCCATTAGAAATTTTTTTTTTTTGAGAAAGTGTGTGTTATAAGCATGTTGATGTTGAATATTTGAGATATTTTGAATGATTTGACCTTTTGGTCTTAATGGAGTTGTTTTGAACTCAAGTATGAAAGAAATCCACAACGTGGTTGATTTTGATAGATGGGAAGCATGATTGCTCTCGATGTATATTTATATATTACTGAAATTATTTTTTTATGGATTGTCTTCAAAATGATCTGAGCTAAGTCTAGGAGAAATCTTTAGCACCGAGTGGGAGGTATAAACCAACCTTACTTCCCTAGAACTAGTGCCCCCATAGGAGTGGGCCTGAGGCTAATTTATATGGTGATCACTAGTTTGTATGGATTTGATATCGATAGTCCTACTTTAATGGCAAGGATAGGACGGCTCTCCCAAATATGGGTTGTACGTCAGACTCAATGTAGCTCATACAGTTTATGTCGGTTATAGGATCTCCCAATGTGTGTGTGTTTCCTTGTATCTATGGTGAGTGATGAAGTAATTTGAAAGTGGAATTATGAAAGTTATTCTGTCGAAAGATTTAAATGATATTTACATTATGAGAATTAATATTCTTAATGAACTGAAAGTGATTGACAAATTATAAGATGACTGACATTTGTTATTGTACTTATTTCCTCCTCTCATGAATATGATGATTTTCTTCAGGCTATGTGAGTCTTTCATACATCCTACATATTTCTTATAAATATTTATGATGATGATGTTTATACAATTGCGTACACTCCCATATACTCGGTTCCTTTCCATGGTACTGACCCACATCTTTGGATGTGGGCTGAATTTTCTCAGAATGTAGGTTCAGGTGCTCAGTTTTAGGTTTGACTGTGATTCTTTAGGCATGCTGTTCTACATCCTTTGTTATGGTGAGTCCTCATGTTCGGAGGACGTGATGTCTGATATTGGTTTCATGAAATTGTTTACATTTGATAATTGAGTATGAGTCAGTTGGGGCATGTCTCAATGGCTCACTGGTTTTATTGATTTTCTTAAAGGCTTGTCAGACTAGTATAGATTTTGAGAGTTGACTAAATAAGTCGTATTTTGTTATCTTTCTGAAATTCTTTTATTCTTGGATGATGATTACTCTATTGATAGTTGAGGGTTATTTATGGAAACCGCGTAGATTTATGTTGAACTGAATGAAAATGGCTTAAAGGGTTAGCTTGGGGCTACTCATAGCCTCAAGCATCGTGTGATACTACAGGACCCATTTTCCAGGGTGTTACAAACTTGGAATCAGAGCCTAAGGTTTTAAGGTGTCCTAGGGAGTCTGACAAGCCGCGTTAAGTAGAGTCTTAATCATCAGTGTGATGCGCTCCACATCTATGAGCAAGAGGCTACAACACGTTTTAGGAAAAAGTATGATTCTTTCTTTCAGAAGTCTATCATGCTTAAAGTGTCTCTCTCTGCTATTGATTCGTGCTCTCCTCTTTAAAAAATATGCCTCAACATCGAGCAAGAAGAAATAATGATTGTTAGCAACCTCAACCCGCTGACCCATTGAATAAAAACATATCTCATGCTGAATTTCGGGTAGCCTTTCAGGCACTGGCCTAAGCTATTACTGCAAATGTTAAGGCCAACCCGTCCCTAGCTCCACAGAAGCAGGGAAGTGATTTATCTACTACCAGGATCCGTGACTTCATGCGGATAAATCCACCATAATTCTATGGGTCCAAGTCTGATGAGGATCCACGATTATTTTTATGGGAGGTGCGGAAGATTACTCAGGTGATGCATGTAAATGAGGAACATAGTGTGGAGTCTGCTGCGTATAGGTTGAAAGACCTTGCTTATGACTGGGTTATTGCTTGGACAAAAGGTAGAGGTGAGGGAGCTGTCCCTACAACTTGGAAAGAGTTCCAGAATGCATTCCTGGATAAGTTTTTCCCTTTGGAGATGATAGAGGTGAAGGTGAAAGAGTTTATGAACCTGCGACAAGGCTCTATAACTGTTAGGGAGTATTGTCTAAATTTCAATCAGTTGGCCAAATATGCTCCTGACTTAGTGGCTAATAATTGGGCTAGTATAAGTACGTTTGTGACTGGAGTGTCTAATTATATGGTTAAGGATTGTAGGTCTGCTATGCTGAATTTTGAGATGAATCTTTCAAGGCAGATGACTCATGCCCAACAGATTGAGAAAGACAAGATTAAGGAGAGAGATAGAATGAGAGAGAATAAGAGAGCTAGGTCCAAGCAGCACGAATAGGGTCAGACTAGACTTCAGGGAGGGAGTCACCCTCAGTATTAGGATTGTTCATCTATGCCAGCTCCATCATCTGCTAGTGCTCTTGTGCCTAGAGGTAGACAGGAGCAAGGTAGTAGGTCATATGAATCCAGGTCCCAGTACAGTGTTGGCAGTAAGCCAAATCATCCCCTATGTCCTAAGTGTGGTAGGGCTTATTTGGGTGAGTGTTGGGGTGAGAAGAGGGGTTGTTTTCGGTGTGGTGACATGTGTCACAGAGTTAGAGATTGTCTACAGGATGGACAAGGGCATCGTGACAATCACTCTCAGACCCAGACTCAGACTGCTAGTGCTCCAATTCCAGCGACTCGCCCAACCCCAGCTTAGGGCGCCTCTTCTAGCAATGTTGGCAGGCAGCGCCAGAATAGATTCTATTCTTTACCATCCCGCTAGGAACAGGAGGACTCTCTCGATGTAGTTACTTGTATGCTTCGTATATTTCAGTTTAATGTGTATGCTTTGTTGGATCCTGGATCTAGTTTCTCATATGTTACACCTTTGATTGCTGTGAATTTTGAAATGAGTCATGAGATTATTCCTGAGCCTATCCTAGTTTCTACCCCAGTGGGTGATTCAATTGTTGCCCAGAAAGTGTATAAAAAGTGTCCTATTACCGTTCTTCATAGAGTCTTGTTGGCTGATCTGATTGAATTATGCATGGTAGATTTTGATATGATTCTAGATATGGACTGGTTGTATTCGTCTTGTGCCTCTATTGATTGTCAAACCCGAGTGGTTAAGTTTTAGTTTTCGGGTGCATTCGTGTTTGAATGGTCTGGGAATTCTGTGTCACCCAAGACTCATTTTATCTCTTACTTCAAAGCTAGAAAGGTTATTTCCAAGGGCTATATTTACCATTTAGTTAGACTCAAAGACACTAAGTCTGAGACTCCAACTCTCCAGTCTGTTAACATCGTCAATGAGGTTTTTGATGTTTTTCTGGATGATCTACCAGGGATACCTCCTAATAGATAAATAGAGTTTGCGATTGATCTTCTTCCCGATACTCAGCCCATTTCTATTCCTCCTTATCGTATGGCCCCCGCAGAACTTAAGGAGTTGAAAGAGAAACTCAAAGATTTATTAGATAAGGCTTTTATAAGGCCTAGTGCTTCTTCTTGGGGTGCTCCTATGTTGTTTGTGAGAAAGAAAGATGGCTCTTTGCATATGTACATTGATTACTGCCAACTGAATAAAGTCACCATAAAAAATAAGTACCTCTTTCCAAGAATAGATGATTTGTTTAACCAATTGCAAGGTACACGTTATTTCTCAAAGATAGACCTTCGTTCCGGCTATCATCAACTTAAATTTAGGGAGTGTGACATCCCAAAAACCAATTTTCGAACTTGTTATGGCCATTTTGAGTTTCTTGTTATGTCTTTCGGGTTAACTAATTCCCCAGAAGGTATCATGAACCCCATGAATCGAGTGTTCAGACCATATCTAGATATGTTTGTCATAGTGTTCATCGATCATATACTGGTGTACTCCCTTAGTGAGGATGAATATTCTGATCATCTCTGAAATACCTTACAAACCCTTAGAGATCACAAGTTGTTTTCCAAGTTCAGTAAGTGTGAGTTTTGGCTAAGGTTAGTTGCTTTTCTGGGTTATATCATTTTTTCCAAGGGTATTATAGTTGATACCCAAAAGACCGAAGCTATTAGAAATTGGCCTAGACCTATTTCTCCGACTGATATCCTAAGTGTCTTGGGTCTAGCTGGCTATTACTGCTATTTTGTTGAGGTTTTCTCCTCTATAGCGTCTCCTATGACTCAGTTGACCCAAAAGAAAGTGAAGTTCTTGTGGTCTGAATCTTGTGAGAAGAGTTTTCAGGAGTTGAAGACTCGACTCATTTCAGCACCTATTTTGTCTTTGCCTGATGGTATTGATAGTTGTGTAGTGTACTATGATGCTTTGAGAGTTCGGTTGGCTTGCATATTGATGAAGAAGAGTAAGGTGATAGCTTATGCTTCTAGACAGTTGAAACCCCATAAGAAAATTTAC